>NW_024082042.1:130329-364259 GCF_003009895.1 Hyaena hyaena | reverse complement strand
TTTTGTAAGGTTTCCAATGGCTTCAGATCTTTTCTGTGTGATGTATGGGCGCGAGTGCAAGTACGGAGCTCCTTACTTCTCCGCCATCTTGCCCTCTCTCTATATTCTCACATCTTTAATGATTATTCAGACATCATATCCTGTGAAGTGACCATTCACATTGTTTGTCCTACAGGGTACATTGACTAATACTCACCTTTGTCCCAAGAGGGGAATTCCCCTATCTCTTGCTTCATTGTATAGACCTGGCTGTTAGCACCATTAAAGCTGACTGGAGGAAGGGAGCTGTCAGGGCACTCTCACAAACACTGTATAGATCTTCATTCAATCTGCATGTTCACAGAACGACATTTCACATTTAGACTACATTCTATAGGTAAAGGAGTAACTTTTAGGCCTATTGAACATATTTATCGTCAGTTACTTAGTGCCTATAATTGTTAGGCCTCCCAAGACTCTTGTATTAGTGGGGCACCTGGGTGGCTCAGTAAGTGTCTGACTTCAGCTCAGGTCATGTTCTCAGAGTCCATGAGTTCGAGCCCTCCATGGGGCTCTGTGCTGACAGCTCAGAGCCTGGAGCCTGCTTCAGATTCTGTCTCTCCCTTTCTCTCTCTCTGCTCTCTGCCCCTCTCCCGCTCATGCTCTGTCTGTCTCTGTCTTTCAAAAATGAATAAGCATTAAAAGTAAATAAATACACAAACAATCTTATTATATTAGAATTGAATAGGCTATACTGTGGTAACAAACTCTGAAATCAGAATGATTTAACAAAGTAACTGTTCATTTTTCCTTTTGCATATAGTTCAGTGCAAACACTCCTAGAAGGCACTCTACAGAAGACTTAGGGGGTCTAGTTTGTGTCCATCCTATATATTCACTATCTAGAATACACAGCTTCCACGTTCAGCTTCAGGAAGAAAAGGCAGAGGAGGAGGATGGCCCAGAGTAATTTATAACTTTAGCCTAGAAATGGCTTACATTACTTCTGTCTACATTTCATTGGCCAAATCAGTCAAATGGCTCCAATGTAACTGCAAAGAAGACAGTGAAATACCTTTCTCTGTGCCACGGAAGAGGCAAAAATGTGATAAACACATAGCTGTGTGTCTCCTCCATCTGTGCTATGTAAACTGACTTGCTTCCTGCAGATCTTCGAATTGCAAGCCAGCTTTCAGTTTTTCTTCCCCTCTGCTAGGTAAAAACCACTCATCTGTCTGTTTCCCAGATCCCAACATTTGTTGACATTTCTATTTAGCTGTTCTTTCCTATTATATTTGTCCTTGAGAGTTTATGCTTTTTTATTCCTTTACTGTTAGTTAAGTGTGGTTCTAGAATATAGCAATAATAAATTATTATGTTCATCTCACAATATTTAATAAGAAGCCTGAAAAGTTAGTTGACACAGAGCTTTGTTAAAGCCACATAAGTATTCGATCTATAAATTAACAAATTCCCGAAGAGCTAAATCTAACCAACACATGGAAAAATTACTGGTTAGAAACAATTTAAAATGTATGAGTAAAGTATCAATTATTGGAAGTATGTTCATTTCCATTAATCTTATTCTAAATTACATAATTTGTTTATAGAATTTAATACTTCCAAAATATGCTATGTAGTTAAAAAGTTTTTATAGAAGTAAAACTGTAACTAATTTGGGCCATGTGAAAGCAGTTATTCTAATGATTTAGCAAAAGCACTGCTATCCATCTGGTAGCAGCTCACCCAGTCACAGACAACGAACAAAATAACAGTGGCTTCCAGCTAACAGATTCTAACTTAGAGAATGATCGCAAGATCACGTCATGAAAATAACACCGGGGAATAAAATGTGAATGCAGAAATGAAGAGAAACGAACCAGAACTGAGATTGGCTTAAAAAAGAATACATTTGGGAAATCAGATAGAATACATGCTATTTATTTTAAGGATTTTGACTCCAAACTAGTAGAATTTTTCTGTCACCGGTCAAACTAATTGGGATATCTGAAAAGAGAATAAGAATGATACAGCCTGAAGAAGAAGAAACAGGCACACAGCAAGTCTTATGTGAAATCTCTGGATATTTTAGAAAGTGGACTAAAAATGCAGACCTCCTATGACAATGTAAGATTCAGCAGGTAAAGACACTCAAGTAAGCAGAGTTTTTAAAATGTCTGGAAGACAATTTTGAAAATGCAAGAGTTTAAAATTACTAAGTGTATATGTACACACAGATACAAACACACACAACACACCCCACAATCCACATTTTCATTATCCATGCATCCATCGATGAATGCATAGGTTGCATCAATGAACGGTTATTGTAAATATGCTCTTATGAATGTGGGAGTGATATCTTTTTTTAAAAAAAATTTAATGTTTATTTATTTCTAGGGTCAGAGAGAGAGGGAGTCACAGACTGAAACAGGCTCCAGGCTCTGAGCTGGCAGTCAGCACAGAGCCCGANGTCACAGACTGAAACAGGCTCCAGGCTCTGAGCTGGCAGTCAGCACAGAGCCCGATGCGGGGCTCGAACCCACGAGCCGCGAGATCATGACCTAAGCGAAAGTCGGACGCTTAACCGACTAAGCCACCCAGGCGCCCCTATATCTTTTTAAAGTTAGTGTTTTCAACGGCACCTGGGTGGCTCAGTGGGTTAAGCGTCTGACTTTGGCTCAGGTCATGATTTCACGGTTCCTGGGTTCGAGTCCCGCGTCGGGCTCTGTGCTGACAGCTAGCTTGAAGCCTGGAGCCTGTTTCAGATTCTGTATATCCCTCTCTCTCTGACCCTCCCCTGCTCATGCTATTTCCTCTCTCTCTCTCTGAAATAATTAAAAAACATTAAAAAAATAAAGTTAGTGTTTTCATTTCCTTTGGATATATCCTCAGAAATGGAATTGATAGATCATACTGTAGTTCTACTTTTATTTTCGAGGATCCTCCATACTGCTGTCCATGTTACAATCCTACCAACAGTGCACAAGGGCTCTCTTTCCCCACATCCACATCAGCATTTATCTCTTGTCTTTTTGATGATGGTCATTCTAACATACATGAAGTAATATCTTATCATGGTTTAATTTGCATTTCCCTAATGACTAATGACGTTGAGCATCTTTATATACACCTGTTGGCCATCTAAGTATCTTCTTTGAAGAAACGTTTATTCAGTTCCTTTGCCAATTTTTAAATTGGAGTATATACATATGTATGTATATATGTATTCACTTGTATGAATTCTTTAAATATATTAGATATTAACTCCTTATCAGATATATTGTTTGCAGATACTTTTTTCCCATTCTGTAGGTTGTCTTTTCATTTTGTGGATAGTTTCTTTTGCTGTGCAGAAAAGAAGCTTTTTAGTTTTATATAGCACCACTCTACATTTTATTTTGTTTCTTGTGGTTAAGGTGTTACACCCAAAAAAATCATTACCAAGATCCATGACAAGGAGTGTTATTCTCTAGATCACTTCCAGGATTTTAATGGTTTCAGATCTTATATTTAACTCTTTAATCTATTTCAAGGTAATTTTTGCAAGTGGTATAAAATATGGGTGAGTTTCATTCTGTTACAATAGGGATACCCAATTATCCCAGAACCACTTATTGAAGAAACTTTCTTTTCTCCATCAAGTATTCTAGCTCCACTGTCAAATATTACTTGACCATATATGTTTGGGTTAATTTTAGGCTCTTAGTTCTGTTCCATTGGTCTATTTATCTATTTTTATGCCAGTGCCATACTATTTTTATGACTATAGCTTTTTTAAGGTTTACTTATTTTGAGAGGGAGAGAGAGAGCAAGTGAGAGAGAGAGACAGAGAGAGAGAGAGAGAGAAGGTGGAGGGGCAGAGAGAGTAAAAAAGAAAGAATTCCAAGCAGTCTTCACAGCATGGACACAGGGCTCGATGGGGGGCTCAAACTCATGAACCATGAGATCATGACCTGACCCGAGGTCGATGCTTAACCAATTCAGTTATCCAGGTGCCCCTGATAACTAAAGATTTATAGTACATATGGAAATAAAAAAAGGTGTCATGTCTCCTGCGTTTTCTTCTTATGATTTATTTGGCTCTCTGGGGACTTTTTTGATCCATATAAACTTTAAGAGTGTTTTCTATTTCTGTAAAAAATGCCATGGGAATCGGCATAGGGATAACATAATATATAAATGACTTTTGGAATTACTGACATTTTAACAATATTTCAAAAATTTTGTTGTTAATGTATATAAATGCTACTAATTTTTGAATATTCATTTTATATCCTGCAACTTTAGTGAATTCATCAATTAAATCTAACAGGTTTTCTTTTTTTTTGTTTGTTTGTTAGAATATTTAGGATTTTCTATACACAAAGATGTCATCTGCAAATAGAGACAATTTTACTTCTTCCTTTTTTAATTCTGATACCTTTATTTTTTCTTATCTGATTGCTCTAGCTAGGACTTCTAGTACTATCTTGAATAGAGCTGATGAGAGTGGACACCCTTGTCATGTTTCTAATATTAGAGAAAAAAAAAACGTTCAACTTTTCACTATCGAGTTTGAAGTTAGCTGTGGGCTTTTCATATAATTCCTTTACTATGTTAGATATGTTCCTTATATACCTAATTTGTTAAGAGTTTTTTATCAGAAATGGATATTGGATTTTGTCAAATGCTTTTTCTGCATCTATTATCACTATATAATGACCTTCTTTGTCTCTTTTTACCATACTTAGTTTAAGTTTTTTTTTTGTCTGATATAAGTATAGGTACCCCAGCTTTTTTTTTTTTTATTGCCATTTTCTTGAAATACTTTTTTTCTATCCCTTCATTCTTAGTCTATTTATTAGGGCTAATGTGAGGCTTTTCTTAGCAGTGTTTTGTTAGATCTTGTGTTTTTTTTTTTTTTTTTTTTTTTTATATCCATTCTGCCCTTTTATATGTCTTAAGTTTAAAGTAGCTATTGTTAAGTAAGGACTTACTGTTCTTATGTTGTTAGTGGTTTTCATTTGTTTTGTAGATGGAATGTTCCTTATTTCTTATTCTATTGTCTTTTGTGTTTTGTTATCTTTTAGCCAGTATTCTTTGTCTTCATCAAGTTCTTTTGCATAATTACTACAGGATTTTCCCTTGTAGTTGCCAGGAGACTTACACAAAATATCTTAAATTTATAGCATCCTCTTCTTTTAAACTGATAAAAATCAATAGAACTCATAAACTTTGCACTCACTTCCCCCCCTTACATTTTAGCTTTTTGCTGTTATAATTTACATGTTTTTTAAATTGAGTAACTAATAAGAGATTATTGTAGTCATTATTTTTACTATATTCTTTCTTTAAATTTCAAACCAGAATTGTAAAGTGTGCTATACACCACTGCTATCATATTACAAAATCTAACTATGACTATATATTTACCATTACCAGGGAGTTTTATAGTATTTTCTTTTTTGCTTTTTATATATCTTTTTATGTTTTCATGATGTTAATTAGTGTTGTTTACTTACACTCAAAGGATTCCTGTTAGCAATTCTTCTAAGGCAGGTTGGTTGTAATAAACTCCCTCAGCTTTTGTTTGTGAGAAAGTTGTTATCCTTCCTTCATTTCTAAAGAAGAGCCTCACCAAACATAGGGTTCTTAGTTGACATCTTTTTTCTTTCAATATTTTGAATATATCATCTCATTCCCTTCTGACCCAAAAAATTTCCTCCTAATTTCTTATTTTTACTTACATGATTTTCAACTCTTCAATAGGTAATAAAACTAACATCATGCACTAATTCTAAAATAGCAATGTGAAATTTTATTTTATTTTTTAATGTTTATTTATTTTCAAGATAGAGAGACAGAACACAAGTGGGGAGGGGCAAAGAGAGAGTGGGAGACACAGAATCTGAAGCAAGCTCCAGACCCTGATCTGTCAGCACAGAGCCTGATGTGGGGCTCGAACCCATAAACTGTGAGATCATGATTTGAGCCTAAGCCAGATGCTTGACTGACTGAGCCACACAGGAGCCCAATAAAATTATATTTTAAATATGATGTTCAGGGGTGGCTGGGTGGCTCAGTTGGTTAGGTTTCTAACTCGTAATTTCAGTTCAGGTGTTGGTGGGATCAAGCCCCGCATTGGGCTCTGTGCTGACAGCATGGAGCCTACTAGGAATTCTCTGTCTTCCTCTCTCTCTGCCCCTTCCCTGCTCGCACTCTCACTCTCTCTCAAAACAAACAAATAAACATTATAAAATAATAAAAGAACAAACAAATAAGCTGTTCAGTTGCTTGGGTGAGATGGAGATATTGTGCTATAAACACAAAGATAAGCACAGAGATATGCTGAAATATGAAACTTTTAGAAGGAATGTCCGTGAGAGTGATATTACATCAAAATGGAATGTTTTTAGTATTGTGATCATTTCCTGTTACTAGAAAACATTATTTAACATTGATTTGCAAATTCTAGAATAACATGAATTCTTTTTTCTCCAGATTTCTTAGGATACTAAGAATGATAAGTAAGTATATATTTGTGGATGTGTGTGTAAGCAGTTAAAGATAAAACCCATATCAGCAATGAACTGAAGGTCTTAGCCACTATCGTCTTTTTAGAGAAGTAAACTGATGTTCTAAAAAATCATTCTAATGGACACACATGAAAGTACATATGGTAAAGATTAAAATTAAATCCCTGTCTTTTATGCCAAAATTATGTTTACAGGCAATCCATGTGAGAGTTTTTTCTGATTACCAGCTCAAATTTATAAGATCTGACAGCATATTGAAAACAAAAAATAAAAAGCCTATCATGACGTCCAGGTTTACAGAACAAAGGCAGTTGCCTAACCATGAATTTTTCCCACCACCACTGCACCAAAGAATTATCAAAAAGAAGAGCAAATAAAACCACACATGACCCTTATGTTCACCATTGCTAAAGGCAGAGAACATGTACACACACACACACCTTCAAATTATGTATAAGTAGAAAAGTTCTAAGAGATTACTCACTGACCACCTACAGATGCAACCTACTAGTTGGGGAACATAAAAGACGGACATCCCAAGAGATTCTATGCAAAAGACTACAGAGGAGTAAAAGGCTCAGACGAAGCACAGAGAAATCAAAGCACAGACAAATCATTCCGATAAAAAGAAAGTTCACGAATAACTTAAAAATACGGAAAATGGATCAGAATGTTTTAGCCCGCAATGCAGACACAGACAAGGGCCCTGGACGTGGCAGTCTTGGAGAAGCTTTCCGGGGGGATAATTATACAGAGAGAAAATGGCTGGTAGGTCTTAGAGATGAAAGAAATGAAGCTAAAAGTATTGTAATATAGCACACAAAACCACAGGAAATATCCTCAAATAAACACATGGAGTTATTTTAGAAACCTACCTTGAATCAGAAATATAAAATCTACGACTGGAATGGATAATGAAAACCAATAAGAAATAAAATAAAATGAGACTTAATTGAACTCAGGAAAAGAAAAAGAAAACAGAAGAGAAGATCACTTCAAAAACAAATAACCAAGAAAGAACAGATTCAAATGAACACAAAATAAAGGCCACTGAAAAAAAATACAAGGGAAAACAAAACAAAACAAAACAAAGAAAAAACAAAGAAAATAAGATGAGATATAGAAGTCAAGTGATTGAGAGAAAGTGAAATCAATAATGGGAAATGGATGGGGCGCCTGGGTGACTCAGTTGGTTAACTGTCTGACTTTGGCTCAAGGCATGATTTCATGGTTCATGAGTTTGAGCCCCGTGTCAGGCTCTGTGCTGACAGCTTGGAGCCTAGAGTCTGCTTCGGATTCTGTGTTTCCCTCTCTCTCTGCCTCTCCCCTGTTTATAGTCTGTCTCTCTTTCTCTCAAGAAAAATAAACAATAAAATTTTTTAAGTGGAAAATAGGCAAGAAAGTCCAATATATTAGATGTTCCTGGGAGGGAAATACACTAGAATAAATCACTGTTTAAAAATTAATACAGAATTTGTTTTAAAAAATAAAAGAAGACCTGAATCTATACTTTGAAAGGATGCAACAAGAAATCTGACTCAGAACAATCAACTCTAAGATACATACTAGAAAAATTATTAGGTTTTAAAGATAAAGAAAAGTAATTGGGCAAAAAGATAATTAACAAACGCCAAAAAAATAAATTAGTCACACACTTTTCAGAAACAATGTACCAATCAAGGCTGTAGAGAAGTAGCAATTTTCAAGAAATATAAAGAGAAAATGTGAGCTAAGAATATTATATCCTGCTAATTTGCTAAACTCCAAATTCAGAAAACACTTTATATACTATGATTTGCCATAGCAGTCCCCTGGACATTGAGCTGTATCCCACCAAAGACCATTTGAAAAGCTTTGGCTAAATGACTGAATTCAAGCATTTCATATATATAACTGTAAAATTACGATGATACTGAGGGTGTGCGGAAGAATAATATGTAAATATTAAATGTGCTGACAAATAGAAATAATTCACTTAAAAATATGTAGGATATGAAAGAGAAAAATGGGAAAGTAGAATAAGATAGAAAAGAGTCATTTAAAATTAACAAAACACAGGAGTGCCTGGGGGTATCAGTCAGGTAAGCCTAGACTCCTGACCTCAGCTCAGGCCTTGATCTCAGGGTCATGAGTTTAAGTTCTGCATTGGGCTCCATCCTGGGTGTGAAGCCTATTAAAAAAAAAAAAAAAAAAAAAAAAAGGAGAGAGAGAGAGTGAGGTGGCTCAGTCAGTAAAGCTGCCAACTTCGGCCTGGGTTATGATCTCATGGTTCATGAGTTTGTGCCCTGCATCAGGCTCTGTGCTGACAGCTCAAAGCCAGAAGCCTGCTTCGGATTCTGTGTCTCCCTCTCTCTCTCTGCCCCTCCCCTGCTCGTCTCTCTCCCTCTCTTCCTCCCTCTCAAAAATAAATAAACATTAAAAATATTTTTTAAAAAAGAGGGTAAAACTAACAGAACACATAGTAACAGATTAGGTTAGATAAAGGAGAGGAAAAGGCACTATAAAAAGAATTATTATAAATACAGTCCCTAAAATAAAAATACAAGCATTCCTAAATACCAAAACTATGTTTAAAAGCAAAAAGTATACTCCAAATAAAGATGTATAGTAAATACGACATTATGTACACTATGATTCAACATAAGATGACAGAACTGAGACCAGTCAAGTCATATCAACCAGTATGAAGGTTAATTCATTTGTTAAAAGAAATTTAATATATACATCAACTCACAAAACAAAATTAACTCCATGCTGATGGTGAATATGAGACATACTTAAAGTGTGGTGATTCGGCGCACCTGGGTGACTTAGTCGTTAAGTTTCTGACTACTGCTCAGGTCATGATCTCATAGCTCATGTGTTCAAGCCCTGCATGGGGCTTTCTGCTATCAGAGCAGAACTATCTTCAAATACTCTGTCCCCCTCTCTCTGTGCCCCTCCCCTGCATGCACTCTCTCTCTCTCAAAAATAAATATTAAAAAAAAAAAAAAACTACAGTGACTGAAAAAGACTAAAAATAAAGAGACAGGCAAAGGTTTATCAGGCAAATGAAAACAAAAAGAACGCATATGTTGCAGTCTTCATATCAAACAAAGTGAAATTAGCCAAAAATGATTAGAAGAGTCAAATAAGAATACTTAATAATGTTAAAAGCTACATTCCACAGTGAAGATTATAGCAGGTTGTAATGTCTGTGTGCCAAATAATATAAGCAACCATGCATAGAAAAACATAGAAGACACAGGAGAAACACATATAAATGCTAATATTAGGGAATTTAACAATCATTTTCAGTCTAAGGACAAGTGGACAAAAAACAAGTAAAGACATTAAAAAACCTAAATTGTATGATCAGTAAGGCATATATATACTCACACCAATGATAGAGGATAAACCTTCTTAAGTGTACAGAGAACATTTATAAAGATTGCTCATAGATTAAAATACAAAGAAAACATCAGTAGGTTCTATAAAATAGAAATATCATAATTATTAAGATAAATTAAATACCCCATCCCCAACCATTTCTTAGAAGTAAATACAAACGAAGTATGAGGAAGTAAATAATGAAGAAAAATGTCAAAATTAATGAAGCAGGGAACCTAAAAATAGTAGGCCAAATTAATAATCCAAAATCTTGTTTTGTTTAAAAAAATTAACCAAAATTCAAACCACTTTTTAAAATAATAACTGAAGAGACAAAGACATATATATATATATAAATTTTAAAATGATACAGGGTAGGGGCACCTGTGTGGCTCAGTCGGTTAAGCCTCTGACTTCATTTCAGGTCATTATCTTAGGGTGGGGAGTTAAGAGTTCCACCTCAGGCTCTGTGCTGACAGCTCGGAGTCTGGAGCCTGGAGTCTGCTTCAGATTCTGTGTCTCCCTGTCTCTGCCTTCCCTCACTCACACTCTGTCTCTCAAAAATAAATAAATGTCAAAAAATAAATCTTTTTTTAAATAAAAAATGACACAGGGTAAATAATTCTATACAGGAAATACATCTATGCAAATAAATTTGAAAATCACGCAGAAAGGAGTCATTTATCTTAAGAATATAGTCTACCAAAACTCTTCCCAATTGGAATAGACCAATCTCCACCAAAAAAAAAAAAAAAAAGAAAAAAAAGAAAAGAAAAGAAAGAAAGAAAAAGAAAAAGAAAATAGGTATAGTGTTCCAGTAACTATCAGCTGCAGCTGTTTTCACAAAGAAATTCAACCACACCTGTAAGTGACCAGAGAGTCCCAAAGCTATACTATACTAATTGTTTAGAACTTAGAAAATGAAGGTAAACTTTCACACTACTGTTATGATGTAAGCACTATAATATTTCAACTTGGTATAGAGAGCAAACAATTAAAAAAAAAGAAAGAAAGAAAACCACAAAGTGTTACAAAGGCAAAAATGGTTCAATGTTGGAAAATATATTGATATAATTCACCCTATTAAGACATTCAAAGAAAAAAATCATATTTATTTTCAAAAATACTCAAAAGGCTTTCAATACAATTTAATATCCATTCTAATACAAACTCATAACAAAAAAATGGAAATGGATGGCTACTTCTTTAATATGATTGAATACACACACACACACACACACACACACACACCTTCTAACAGGTTGATTACACCCTTTCCCCCGTAAAAGTCCATGCCCTAGTCCCCAGAACCTATGAGTGTGTTACCTTAAATGGGAAAAGGTACTTTGCAGTTGTGTTTAAAGTAAGGATTTCAGGATGGGGAGATTACCCTGGATTATCCTGGTGACTTCAATGTATAAAAAAGTTTCCTTATAAGGAAAAAATAAATAGGGGCACCTGGGTGGCTCAGTTAAGTGTCTGACTCTTGGTTTTGGCTTAGGTCATGATCTCAAGGTTCCTGGGTTTGAGCCTCACTTTGGGTTCTATGCTAACAGTACAGAGCCTGCTTGGGATTCTTTCTCTCTGCTTCTCTCTCTCTCTCTCTCTCTCTCTCTCTCTCTCAAAATAAATAAATAAACTTTGAGAGAGAGAGAGAGAGAGGATTGGAAGAAACTACACCACTAGCCCAAGAACTCAAGCAGTATTTAGAAGCTGGAAAAGGCAAGGGAACGGATTCTCTGCTGAAGCCGCAGAATAAATGCAGCCTGCTGACAACCTGACTCTGTTCCGGGGAGATCCATTTCAGTCTTGTGACCTCCAGGATTGCAAAGTAATCAATGTGTTGTTTTAAGGCACTGAGTTTGTGCTAATTTGTTACAACAGTGATAGAAAACTGATAAACACCTCAGTCCTAAAAACAGGATCTTACTTAATGGGAAATGGTGGAGGCACTGTGACTCGGATTTGAGAAAGGTAATGCTAGGCACTGTCTTCACGGCTGTTTAAGAGTTTTTTATAACCAATTCATTAAACTAGAGAAAACAAAGGCATGCGAAGGAGAAAAGAATATACAAAACTATCTCTATTTGATGATAACATGACATTATATCTGAAAAGCACTAGAAGGCAAATGATAAAAAATGACTCATTTAATAAAAGAATTCAGCAAGCTCCAAGTTATAAAATTAAGATACATGCATCAATAGCATTTTGTATTAACCACTTACAGATTGTAATGGATGGCAAAGTACCATCTATAATATAACAAAAATATAAAACTTAAGAAAACAACGTAAGAAGTGTTCAAGATCCCTATAGGAGCACTGAGTGGCGCAGTAAGTTAAGCATCTGACTTCAGCTCAGGTCTTGATCTCACACTCATGAGTTTGAGCCCCACATCGGGCTCTGCGCTGATAGCTCAGAGCCTGGAGCCTGCTTCAGATTCTCCCTCTCTCTCTGCCCCTCTCCCACTCACACTCTGTCTCTCTCTCTCTCTCAAAATAAACATAATAAAAAATTTAAAAAATAAATACAACTATAAATACAACTAATAGACACATAAACAGACCTGAAACAAATGACAAGATATTCCGTGTTTGTAAGTTAGGATCTCTCAACACCAATGTATTAGTTCTTTCTAAGTTAATTTATAAACTTTACTTAATGCCAAAAATTCCAACAAGCTTATTTTATTGAGCTGGACAAGCTCGTCACAAATTTTGCAAGGAATAAGTTTCTTTCAAGAACAGCTATGAAAAACAGAAATAGAACAGTAATGAGGAGGGGCTAGCCCCATCAAATATTGCATTATATTGGCAAAGCCTCTCTAATTAAAATACTTGGGGACTTCTCATAAATAGACAACTAAAATAGAATAAAATCCCCACAAGAAACCCAACTACATACAGAAAGTTAATATATGATAAAGATGTTCTCTCAACTACAGGCTCAAAGAGAGACTCATTTGTAAATGGCACTGGTACTGGAAAGACTTTTAAAAAACAACAAAATTAGATCCATTCCCCAAACTATACACAAGAATGCAGTCTAAACTGTTCAAAAATTCAAAAATAGAAAGTAAAATTATGTTTATAGTAAAAGAAACCATAGATACATTTAAACTGAGTGTGGGGACACCTGGGTAGCTGAGCA
The DNA here is from genome assembly GCF_003009895.1 of Hyaena hyaena. Taxonomy (NCBI): domain Eukaryota; kingdom Metazoa; phylum Chordata; class Mammalia; order Carnivora; family Hyaenidae; genus Hyaena; species Hyaena hyaena. The sequence goes on along the minus strand of NW_024082042.1, from coordinate 351,240 downwards.
CGTTAAGTGTCGGACTTTGGCTCAGGTCATGAACTCACGGTTTGTGGGTTCGAGCTTTGCATCTGTGCTGACAGCTCAGAGCCTAGAGCCTGCTTTGGATTCTGTGTCTCCCTCTTTGTTCTCCTCCCCTGCTAGTAATGTTTCTCTTTATCTCAAAAATAAACATTAATTTTTTTAAATTTATTTTTTGTTTAATTTTTTTGTGTGTGTTTATTTTTGAGAGAGAGAGAGGCAGAGTATGAGCAGGGGAAGGGCAGAGAGAGAGGGAAACACAGAATCCAAAGCAGGCTCCAGGCTCTGAGCTGTCAGCAAAGAGCCCAACGCAAGGCTCGAACTCACAGACTGTGAGACCATGACCTGAGCCAAAGTCAGTTGCTTAACCAACTGAGCTACCCAGGTGCTCCAAAACTTTTTTTAAAATTTAAACTGAATGTGAAAAAAATTTTTCTAATCATGACTAAAATTCCCAATCCAATATATTTACCATTTTGACTTTGTAAGAAGTATTTAAACTTTTGCTTAGCAAAAATTACTATAAGGAAAGTCCAAACACAAAACACCAACTAAAAGACAATAAAAAAAATATATATATATATATTATGGAACAGCTGAGTGTCTCAGTCTGTTAAGCCTCTGACTCTTGATTTAAGCTCAGGTCATGATCTCATGATTCCTGAGATGGAACCTTCATCAGACTCTGTACTGACCATGTGGAAGATTCTCTCTCTCTCTCTCTCTCTCTCTCTCTCTCTCTCTCTCTCTCCCCCTGTCCCTCCCCCACTGGTGTGCATTCTCTCTCACTCTCTCTCAAAGTAAATAAATAAACTTTAAAATATATATATGTCTAATCTATCTATCTATCTATCTGTCTGTCTATCTGTATAGATACAGGGTTAATACCCCTAACTACAAAAATTTGAAAATTGAAGCAAAGATAAAACTTCTTATAGAAACAAAGACAAACAACATGAATAAACAATTTACAAAAAGATCCATAAATATTGCTGCTGGGAGCCACACTGGCCTCTATGGATGGCAGTCACAGCAAGGAAATGGCAGTGTTTGCACAGCTACTGCCATGAGAAATGAAAACTGGTATCTCCTGCAACTACTGGCTCATATTGTGCTGGTATTGACCAGGCCTCCCAATATTCCATATCAGACCCATATTCTGAACACAGATACCTCATAAGGAAAAGCATATTCCTGCCTTTACAAGAGAGATTTTAGATGAAAGCTCTAAGGATGATTGTCAAAAGGCTCTTCCTGAGGGCCTTGCAGATCCAAGACTTAGGGGGTTAAGAACACAAGAATTACAACTGAGCCTGGCCCCGAGACAAAGAGCCTAATTTAGAGTTAAGGTACAGATAAGGGCAGAACTTACACCTTCTCCTAATTGGTGATGTAGGGCAGTCCCTTCCCCAAGGCCTACTTTCTGCAAACACCCTCCCTCATAGGTGGCTGGGATGAGGATAGATAAGAGGAGCTAAAACATTACCCACAAACAAAAGGCTGACACATTTAGGGCCTCCATGGTGTTCACACATTCAGCATCAAATAGGTTTCCACAAACAACTTATTAACCAACTCAAAAACATACATTTGAGAGTCAGACAGAATGACTCTTAGCCCACCTATACACTTAACCTATGACTTAACCTTAGCGTTATTAACTTAGAACAAATATGTATCCTGTCTTTTACTAAGAATACCCTAATTCTCTAGTTATAAGATTTACTTAACCTCACTATAATTTGGAATAGTTCTGCAAGAATATTTCTGTAAAACCTGCTTCTGTACACTTTCCAAAGCATCTTATCACAAAGAGCTATCCATTGTAAAAATTCCTTTTTCTGATGTCATGTTATCATTTAACCTATAAATAAAGACACCGAAACCGACAGGACAGAGATGCCTGCCTGGTGATCAGAAAGGATCTCGGGGCTCTCTCACTCTCTTTCGCCGACACCGTCCATCCTTCAGGGACCCCTGGACCTGTCGGAGCCGGCGCGGCCTCCGGCATATTGCCTCTAAATTTATGGGAAAATACTAAAATTCACACATATAAGAGAAATGAAAATTAAAACCCAATTGTAATACCACTTCCCACATTTCAGATTAGGAAAAAGGTCAAAAGCTTGAGGATATATTCTCATTGTAAGTTTGTTGATGATAATGGAAGATAGTATCACTCCCATAAAGAATTTGGAATTATCTAAAGATACATGTAAGTATTAATCCTTTTCTTAGAAATTGTACTTCTAGGAATTTATGCTGAAGATATATACCTCCAACAATATGAAAATACATGAAAAAAGCATATTCACTGAAGAATTATTTGTAATTGCAAAATATTTGAAACCACCTGTGCTCAGATATCTGAGCATAGGGGTCTGTTCAAATAAGCTATGGTGTGGGGGCACCTGGGTGGCTCAGTTAGTTAAGTATCTGACTTTGGCTCAGATCATGAGCTCATGGTTCATGGGTTCAAACCCCGCATCAAGCTCTGTTGACAGCTCAGAGCCTGGAGCCTGCTTCTGATTCTGTGTCTTCCTCTCTCTCTGCCTTTCCCCCATTCATGCTCTGTCCGTCTCTCTCTCTCAAAAATAAATAAACTTTAAAAAAAAATGTTCAAATAAGCTACAGTGTACACACTCAATGAATATACGAATATTTTAAAAAAGCACGAGAAAATTCTTGAATAACTGATATAGAGCACTTTATAGAAAATAATTACTAGATTAAAATGAAAAAGAGAATACAAACTATGCTACTCTTTGTGTAAGAAAGAAGTGAAAATTAAAAAACATACAGAAACACAGAAGGATAATGAGAAAACAAGAATAGCGAACTCCTACATATAGGACGGAGATATATAGGAGGGTAAAATCTAAAACTGAAACAAAACAAAACAAAACAAAAACAGAAAAGAAAAAGCCCTCTATTCTCATTCCTACCAACATAAAAAAAGCAACAAAATATTCTCTACCACTTTCAAAGAACAAATTATGAAAATAACTTTTTATATTCAGGGTCAGGACTTGTTTATGTTTTGAAAGGGACAGGGATAAGAAATTTCCTTTTAAATCTACTCTGTTAGTAAAGATAAAAAACACAAACAAAAGCTAAGTAACAATCGGATTTGAGCTTTAGTGATATGATTCTTTTTATAGTCAAAATTTATAACCTCTCAGGAGCTCTTTTCAAGGGAAATCATAGAGCATTTATCTAACCATCTTAGAGGCCTGCGAATTTAAAGAACGTTTACCATGTACCAAATGATCACACCTTTTAAAAGACTGCCCATGCCAAATATTACTCTATATTAAAGTCAAAGTAAAATCCATTCATTTGAATTTTATTGACCTAAATAATAAATATAAATCACTTTTTTTTATTCATACACAGACTGCCTAGGCTACAACTCAGATTTCTTAACTCAGATGCACTTCTACTTTAATGGAAAAAAAAATAAAGTAAAGCAAAACAAAAAACTGAATAAAGAAGACCACTTTATTTCATTAAGTTAGGTATTGTAAAATTTCGAGAACAGCATCACTGATAATCTGAAAGAAAAACGAACAGGTTGCGGGACGGCTATTTAAACATGTAATGGTGGAACCACAAAGAAACTCCCATTACAATGAAGGGAAAAATAGGATATGCAATGAGGACAATTAAAAACTAAAGATCTTTAAACCCAATAGGCAATCAGTGACAAGGGAGCAGAGTGGCACCAACACTAACAGAACTAACTGCCTACCACACGGCAAATGTAAGTGTGAAGGGAAAATTGCTTGCAGTGATTATCAAAAGTTAACAGTAATCAATGAGAGAACTAGCAGAGGGCATTAATTAAACCGCAGTGGTGTCCTAGATTGTGAAAGTGACTTTCCAGCAAGGCACAAGCAGGAGCGGCCATTATGGAAGTACCCTATTCTAAATGACATGACAACCAGCCATTGCCATAATCAAAACAGAGGAAACAAAATGACACTTGTCCATACAGTCTCACAGAGACCAAAAGGAAAGTGACCTAACAGTTCCTATAAGGATAGCATACAAGGAATCCATTATTTATGATAATTTTTACTGATTAAGGGAAACTCAATTTCATCCTAAAAGTCAACAGACACACAAAAATAACAATGTTTTCTTGAACGTATCAGATCCCAAAAAGGAAAACAAAATATGTGTACTTTGCAGTGATGGATTTGAAATGCTTTAGTAAAAATTCTGATGGACTATGCCCACATAATTCATCAGGTTGGATTAAAATGAGACAATATTGTCAACAATGTGACCTCACAGCTGTCAAGAGAAATGTTTCTGTTTGCTGCAGTGGAAGTTAGAGGAAGAGATTCATTCCCACTTAACACTGTATTTTCTTAATAACCTAAACATTTCATGATAGGATATGACTCATTTCATAATTCTTTGATGACTCAATGAAATAAACAGTATAAATTCCATGATATAATGTTTAAAAAAGTTGTTTTAGTTCAATATGCTGCCTAGAACTCAAAGGGGAACATGGTCCACGTTAGGCTCGGTGGCTTAGTCAATTAAATGTTTGACTCTTATTTCAGCTCAGGTCATGATTTCAAGGTTCATGGTATCATTCCCTACATCAGGCTCTGTGCTGATGGTGTGCAGCTTGCTTGGCCTTTTCTGTCTTCCTTTCTCTCTGCCCTTCCCATGCTCATACTCACTTGCTCTCTTCCTCTCTCTCTCTCAAAGTAAATAAAATAAAATAAAACTTTAAAAAATGAAAGAACATGGTGACTTCTGGTTTCCGTTCCACCATCGAAGCAGCTTAAAGTTACTGTTGTCATCAAAAAGAGAAAAAGCTAGGGGCACTTTTGTGGCTCAGTCAGTGGGGCGTCCAACTTCAGCTCAGGTCATGATCTCATGGTTTGTGGGCTCAAGCCCTGTGTCAGGATCTGTGCTGACAGCTCACAGTATGAAGCCTGCTTTGGATTCTGCGTCTCTCTCTCTCTCTTCTCCTCGCCCCTCCCCCCCACTCTCTCAAAAAGAAATAAACATTAAAAGATTTTTTTAATTGTTTAAAATGAGAAAGGTCTAAACAAACTGAAAATCAACAACTTCTTCAATTCATCAGAGAATTTAGTCACAGGGCAGATGGCTGTCCCAAAAGGCAGAGAGACAAACAGGTGGAAAAGGAAAATCATAACTTCCTGGGAGCATTTCAGGAGCAGAAACGCCACTGGAGTCACTACAGGTAGGAAAACTAATGCTGTGATTAATAAATTGCTGGTGGTTTCAGTGCAGACAAACTTTTGGGTTAAAAATTTCAGGAGGGCCTAGTCCTACTCGAGATCCTGTATTTTCATGCATTTCCACCACCAGAAGCCTGACCAGGTTTTCACAATAAAGGAAAAAAAATCTTCTCATGCTCCCGTCAATGGGAGTGGAAAATTAGCCACTCTGAAGTATACCCAGAGAATTCTTAAAAATGCCCACCCTCAAAGGAAATTATTTTACTGAAGCCTAACCAGCTGGGATTTTATGAGAGCCTAACAATCTAGGGAAAGAAAATACCCACCCCCAGCCCTCTCTAGCCTTTCTGAATTACCTAAATGGGGAGGAAAAACTTGTGAAGTAGGAAAAGCATTTTGAAAGGCCATATCCTAGGAGAACAGGTTCAATAAAAGATTGAGACCAAATCATATGACTATAAAACACTCCCCTCCAAATACAGAAAAACATTAATGAGGCTCTAGATGAATAACAGAAAATTACGATAAAAAGAAGTTCATGTACCGGAACTTAATTAGGAAGAATTCCCTAAGGAAACCTAAAAACAAAAGAAGAAAAGGAAAAAAAAAAAAATAACAAGGACACAGAGGAAAATTTTAGCCTTTGACGTCTATAGCTACAGCAAACATAGACTAATCCTAGCCAAATAAATGCAAAACCTTACACTAAGGCCTATTTTTTGCGTAAGACTTTACTGAAAACAGGGGAGGAAAAGCCTATTTATCTGTTCCTTTTACCTAGTACATCTAGTCCAGCTTTCAACAAAAGAATACAAGGCATATGAAAAGACAAAACACAGTTCGAAAAGACAGAGAAAGCATCAGATTCAAACTCAGATGCAGCAAAAAATTTTAGTATTATCAAACTGGGAATTTTTTTAAGTTTATTTATTTAATTTGAGAGAGACAGAGATAGCATGAGCAGGGGAAGAGCAGAGAGATTGAGAGAGACAGAGAGAGAGAGAGAGAGAGAGAGAGAGAATCCCAAGTAGGCTCTGCAGTGTCAGCACAGAGCCTAACATGGGGCTCGACTCACAAAACCATGAGATCACAACCTGAGCCGAAACAGACAGTCAGACACTTAACCAACTGAGCCATCCAGATGTTCCATCATACTGGGAACTTAAAACAACTGTGATTATATGCTAAAGGCTTCAACATAAAAAAAAAAAAATTACAATATGAAACCACATATGTATATTATGAACAAAGATGGAAATTCTATGAAAGAATCAAAAGGAAATGATAGAAGTTGAAACATTAAAACAGATATGAAGACTGTCCTTTGATGAGCTCATTAATAGACTACACATAGTTAAGGAAAGAATCACTGAGAATGAAAAAAATGTCAGGTGCCTGGGTAGTTCAGTCAGTTGAGCAACTGACTTCAGCTCAGGTCATGATCTCATGGTTCACTGGTTGGAGCCCCGTGCCAGGCTCTGTGCTAACAGCTTAAAGCCTTGAGCCTGCTTCAGATTCTGTGTCTCCCTCTCTTTCTGCCCCTTCCCCACTTGTGCTCTGTCTCTCTCTCTCTCTTTATCTCTCTCAAAAATAAACATTTTAAAAAAAGATTAAAAAAAAAGAAAAAAAATGTCAAGAGAAATTTCCAAAACTGAAATGTAAAGGAGAAAAAATTTGAAAAAAAAAAGTGCAATATAAAGAACTACAGGACAATTATAAATAGTGTAACATCCATGTAATAAGAATACCACAAAGAAAAGGAAGGGAAGGGAAGGGGAGGGAAGTGGGGGGGGAGGGGAGGGGAGGGAAGGGGAGGGGAGGGAAGGAACAAAGAAAGAAGAAAGAAAAAGGAAATGTTTAAAAATACTGAGTGAAAATTTTTCAAAATTAATGACAGACAACCAACCAAAGATTCAAGAAATTCAGGGAATAACAAGCACTGGATAAGCTTTTCTTTTTTCTTTTTAAAAATTCTTTTATGTTTGTTTATTTTTTGAGAGAGAGAAAGACAGAGTGCAACTGAGAGGCAGGAAGAGATGGAGACACAGAATCCAAAGCAGCCTCCAGGCTCCGAGCTGTCAGCACAGAGCCCAACATGAGGCTCAAACTCCCGATGAGATCATGACCTGAGCTGAAGTCGGATGCCCAACTGACTGAGCCACCCAGGAGCCTCATGGATAAGATAAAAAAAAAAAAAAAAAAAAAATAGGAGGAAAAAAAATACCCCTACACCTGGGCATATAATATTCAAAATACAGAAAATCAAAGAGAATGCCTTGAAAAAAAAACTGAGGATGGGGAGCTAGAGTGAAGAAACAGCTATGGAGAAGCAAGGAGAAGAATTACATAAAATTTCTTTTTAAAACTATGAAAGCAAAAAAGAGAGTGGAGAGTTGAAAGAAAAATACCCACCAGCCTAAATTCTATATAGATTGAAATTATCTTTTAAAAGTAGAGAAATAAAGATTTTCTCAAACAAAAATTTAGGAAATTTGTGATCAGGAGACCTGTCTTGGAAGAAAGGTTATAAAGAAGTTCTTCAGAGAGAAGAAAATGTTGCAGGTCAGAAACTCAAAACTACATAAATAAAGAAGGACTGTTGAAGAAGAAATAATTGAAGGCAAAATAAAATATTTTATTTTTCTCATTCATAACTGATCTAATATTCATAATTTGTTCAAAATGACAATAACAATGTACTAATTAATTATGGGCTATGGGTAAGTAAAATAACAGTTGTTTTACAAAGAATGGGGAAAGGGGACTGGGAATATGTTGTTAAATGAATGTGTGAAGTGGATAGTGTTATTTGAAAGTGGACTTGGCTTAGTTGTAAATTTACTTTGCAAACTCTTGGGTAACCATTGCAAAAGGTAAAAAAAAAAATAAAATAAAAAAAAAGAGGGAAGTCTGCATAGCTAAGTCAATTGAACGCCTGACTCTTGACTTCAGCTCAGGTTATGAACTCAGGGTTATGGGATCAAGCCCCACACTGGACTCTGCTGAACACATAGCCTTCTTGGGATTCTCTCTTTCCCTCTCTCCCTCTCCCCCACTTGCTCTTGCTCACTCTCTCTAAAATAAAATTTTAAAAATTAATAGAAAAATAAGAAAAATGTAAAGAAAAAAGACTATAATCGATATGCTATTAGAGAAGACAGAATGGTGTAATATAAAATGTTCAAGTAAGGTCAGAGATGAAAAAACAAATGAAGTCAAAAAGAGGAATGAAGAAGAGAGGAATGAGTAAAAACAAATATAATAGATATTATTCCAATTACATCAATACTCATTTTAAAATTCAGTGATACAAATATACCAATTAAAAGGCTGAGGCTGTCACAGTGGATAAATCAGAAAATCCAATTGTGTTCTGTCTACAAGAAACTCATTTTCAAGACATGGATTGATTAAAATGTAAAGATTACACAGTTGGTTAAGCATCTGACTTCAGCTCAGGTCATGATCTTGCAGTTTGTGGGTTTGAGCCCTGCATCAGGTTCTGTGCTGACAGTTCAGAGCCTGAAGCCTGCTTCATATTCTGTGTCTCCCTTTCTCTCTAGCCCTCCCCTACTCACACTGTCTCTCTCTCTCTCAGAAATAAATAAAAATATTTTAAATTCTTTTTTTTTAAATTAAGAAAATAAAAAGTAAAGCTTACCAATGTAAAAGTAAGCAAAAGAAAGCTGGAGTAGTTATATTAATTTCAGACAAATCAGAATTCAGAACAAAGAAAACCATTAGAGAGATAGAGGGGCATTACATAACAACAATGGGGACAATTCTCCAAGAAGATATAACAATCTCTGATATGTATGAACCTAACAACAGAGCATCAAAATACGTGAGGCAAAAACTTATAGAACTGCAAAGAAAAAACAGATGAATCCACTATTACAGTTGGAGACTTCAACACCCCTCAATCAGTAATGGACAGATCTGGCAGGCAGAAAATCAGTAAGGACATCGTGGAACTGAACAGTGCCATCAATCAACTGGATATAATTGACACTTATAGAATACATTACCCAACAATAGCAGAATAAACATTATCCTCATCTTTACACCGAACACTCACCAAGACAGAACACACTTCCAGGCCATAAAACACGCCTTAACAAATTTAAAGAATAGAAATCACAAAAAGGTACACTCTCAGGACACAATGGAATTAAACTACAAATCAATAACAGAGATATGGCTGGAGGAGAATCCCCAAATACTTGGCGATCAAACAGTGCGCTTCCAAATAATGCATGAGTCAAAGACAAAGTCACAGAAGAACTTAATATTTGGAATAACATGAAAATAAAAATACAACTTATTAAAATTTGTGGATGTAGTGAAAGCAGTGATCAGAAAGAAATTTATGGCATAGGATCCACATAGTAGAAAAAAAGAAATATCTAAAAGCAATAACTTAAGCTATCTTAGAAAACTAGAAAAAGAAAATCAAATTAAACCCAAAGTAGGCAAAATGAAGACAATAAGAATTAGAACTAAAATCAATGAAACTGAAAGTATATAATCAGTAGGGAAAATATCTGAAAGCAAAAGCTGGTTCTCAAAAAATATCAGTAAAACTGATAAATCTCTAGCCAGGTTAACTAAGATTAAAAAGAAGAAGAAGAAGATACAAAGTAGTAATAAGTACTAATAAGTAATGAAAGAGAGGTCATCACTAATGATCCCATGGACATTATAAAGATAATAAAGGAATATTATAAACAAGTATAGGCCCACAAATTTTATAACTTAGATGAATGAAATATACAACCTGCTGAAACTCACACAAGGAGAAAATCTATAATATGAATAGGTCTATATTTATTAAAGAAACTGAATCAATAACTTTCTGCCAAACCAGAAAGCACCAGGTCCATTGTTGAATTCTACCAGTCAAGAAAAAAAAAAAAAAAAAAACTATACTAATTTGCTACAATTTATTTCAGAAAATCAAAGTAGAGTACACACTTCCTAATCTATTATATAAGGCCAGCATTATCCTATTGCCAAAAAACAAAGGCATTATAAGAAAGGAAAACTAAGACCAATATTTCCCACTAACATATATGCAAAAATTCTTAAAAAAATATTAGCAAGTAATATCGAACAATGCATAAAAAGAACACTGCATCATAACCAAATGTGATTTATTCCAGGTACGCAATGCTGGTTCAACATTCAAAAACCAACGCAATCTAATTTATCTATACATTAAGGAGAAAAATCATACACTGTATCTACATACAGAAAGAGCACTTGACAAAAACCAACACTAATGCATGATAAAAATTCTCAGCAAATATAGGAATATATGGGGGTTCTTCAGCATGAAAAAGAACATCCAAAAAAAAACCCTTCATTTAACATCATTCTTAATTGTGAGAAATCATATTCTTTTCTTGCTAAGATCAGGAACAAGGCAAAGATGTCCATTTTTATCACTCCTATTTGACATCATACTCAAAATCCTAGATAATACAAGACAAGAAAAGGAAATAAAAGGTATATAGGTTTCCAGAATGGAAATATAGATATAGATTTCCAGAATGTACTAGTTTCCATTCCCACAAACAGTGCAATAGGATCCCCCTTTCTCCACATCCTCACCAACATCTGTTGTTTCCTGATTTGTTACTTTTAGCCATTCCGACTGGTGTGAGGTAGTATCTACACATACATACAATGGAATACTACTCAATGATGAAAAAGAATGAAATTTTGATATTTGCAACAATGTGGATGTAACTGGATTATGCTAAGTGAAATAAATCAGTCAGAGAAGATATCATATGATTTCATCCATATCTGGAATTTGAGAAACTTAACAGATGAACAAAGGGGAAGGGAAGAAAAATAAGATAAAAATAGAGAGAGAGGAAAACCATAAAAGACTCTTAAATGCAGAGAACAAACTGAGGATTGATTGGGGGGCAATGTTAAATGAGTGATGGGCATTAATGAGGACACTTTTCAGAATGACACTGGGTGTCATATGTAAGAGATGAATCCCTGGATTCTACTCCTGAAAACAAGACTACACTGTATGTTAACTAACTTGAGAATTTAAAAAAAAAAAGGAAGAAAGAAAGAGAAAGAGAGAGAGAGAGAGAAAAGGAAGGAAGGAAGGAAGGAAGGAAGGAAGGAAGGAAGGAAGGAAGGAAGGGAGGGAGGGAGGGAGGGGGGGAGGGAGGGGGAGGGAGGGAGGGAGGGAAAGAGAAAAAGTATACAGATTGGAAAGGGAGAAATAAAACTTCCTTTGTCTGCAAATGATATGCTTATCTATGTAGATAATCCCAAAGAACCTTAACAATAACAACATAAAGTCCTGGAACTAATAAGTAATGGTAACAAGGTTTCAGAATACAGGTTAATATATAAAAGTTAACTGCTTCTTATACACCAGCCAGGAAAAATTACAACTTGAAATTAAAAACACTATACATTTATACTGGCATCAAAAATATGAAATACTCAAGTATCAATCTAATAAAATAGGTAAAAAATGTACATGAGAAAAAGTATAAAACTCAAAAGAAGAAATAAAAGATGTAAATAAGTGGAGAAATATTGCAGGTACATGGAGAAGAAGACTCAATATTATCAAGATGTTATTTCTTGGGGCACTTGGGGTGGCTCATGTTCAGCTTCCGATGCTTGGTTTCAGCTCATTGTTCGTGGGTTCAAGCCCCATATCAATCTCCATGCTGACAGTATGGAACCTGCCTGCTAGGGATTCTGTCTCCCTCTCTCTCTGCCCTTCTCCTGCTTGCTATCTCTCTCTCTCAAAAATAAATAAATAAACATTTTAAAAAATGTTATTTCTTCCCAAATTGATCCATACACTACAAGCAATCCTAATCAAAATCTTGGCAAATTATGTTGTAGATATTGGAAAAAAAAAAACTGGTTCTATAGTTTACATGGAAAAACAAAAGATCCAGAATAGATAATACAATAAAAAAAAGAGAAAAGAACAAATTCAGAGGACTGACACTACCCAACTTCTAGACTTATTATAAATCTTCAGTATTTAAGACATTGTTTTATTGGCAAAGAATAAATAGATCAATGGACTAAAGACAAACATCCCAGATACAGAGCCACATAAACATAGTCAACTAATCTTTGGCAAAGGAGCAAAGGCAATTCATTAGAAAAAGGAGAGTCTTTTTAACAAAAGGTACTAGAACAGTTGGGCATCCACATGCAAAAAAAAAGAATACAGACACCAACATTATTCCTTTCACAAAAGTTAACTCAGACTGAATCATCGACTTTAATGTAAAATGTAAAACTATAAAACCGCTAGATAATAATATATAAAATATATTATTTTATATTTTAAATATAAATATAAATAAATATATATAAATAAATATAAATTTAAATAAAAAGAAAATCTAGTTGATCTTATGTTTAGAGAATTTGTTGTTTTAGATGCAACGCCAAAGAATGATCCATGAAAGAGATATTGATAAGTTGGACGTCACTAAGATTAAAAACAAAACAAGACAAGACAAAAACCTCTCTGTGAAAGACACTGTTGAGAGAATGAAAAGGTGGTCATCAACTGGAAGGAAATATTTTCAAAACACGTATCTGATAAAGGACTGGTATCCAAAACACAAAGAATTTGTAAAGCTCAATCATAAGAAAACAACTCAAAAAGTAGACAAAAGATCTGAAGGGACACCTCATCAAGGAAGATCTACAGATGGCATCTTAGCGTATGAAAAGATGCTGAACATCACATGTGATTAAGGAATTGCAAATTAAAATAAGATACCACAACACACCTATTAAAAAATGGTGAAAATCCAAACTACTGACAATAGCAAATGCTGGCCAGAATGTGAAGCAATCCCAATGCTCATTTATTGCTGGTGGCAATACAAAATGATACAGCCACTTTGGAAGACAGTCTGGAAGTTTCTTACAAAACGAAACAAACTCTCATAATATGTATGAATGCGCCCACTGATATTTCTCCAAATGAGTTGAAAATGTATGTTCACATAAAAATCTACAAATGAATGTTTATAGAAGCTTTATTTATAACTGCCAAAACTTGGAAGCAGCCAAAGTGTCCTTCAACAGGTGAATGGATAACAATCTGTGATATATCCATACAATAGGACACTGTTGGAGGAGGAAACCAAGAAGATGTGTCTGCCAGTTGACCGTTAGTCTAGACTTGGGCATTTGGAGGCTTATCACCCCCTTGTTTCGCTTTGGAATGCATGCTCTGTACACAGTGGGAGCTGCTCTAAGTGGCCTTAAAGGAGTAAGGTGTTTTGAGACCATCTAGATGGTATATGTGAAGGAAACCAATTAAGGCCCTCTATGTAAACTTTTAAGATTTGGTAGGTGGGTACAGAGATCTACTTGTCTTACAGGCACCCACGACAAGCCTCATAAGTAAGTTCTCTTGCTTACTAAACTGCCACCTACCAGTCGAAGTGGCTTGCCTCTTTCTTTGGTCTCTCTTTGCCCTGTGTGTACAGGGATAGTTTGTAAACCAACAAATATTCTTCAATGATGAAAAGAACTGAGCTATCAAGCCATGAACATACTTGGAGGAATCTTAAATACGTATTGCTAAGCAAAAGAAGCCAATAAGAAAAAGCTATAAACTGTATCATTCCAACTATATAACACTTGGGAAAAGATAAAATTATGCAATCAGTAAAAAGATCCCTGAATGACAGGGAACTGGGGAGAGGACAAGTGGGATCGATATGTGAAGCACAGAATTTTAGGGCACTGAAACTGTCCTATACGATACAGTAATGATGGACACATATCCTTATACATTTTTCCAAACCCACAGAATGTACAACATAGTGAATCCTAATATAAATGATGGACTATAAAATATATTGATATTCGTTCATAAACTGTAACAAATGCATTACACTGATGCAAGATGTGTGTATGAAACGGTATGTGTGGAGGGGAGTGATGAGAAGCTATATGGAAACTGTATTTTCCACGTATTTTTTCTGTAAATCCAAAACTGCTCTAAACAATAAAGTCCCTTAATTAGGAAAAAAAAAAAAAAAAGGAAAAAAAAACCCAACAATATGGCAAACACTAGCAAACTAAAACTGAAAATATTCTCTGGAATATTAAGAAAACAATGTCTTTACAGAATCCCACATACACATTCAAACAATAATCACCCAAATCATCTGCTTAATCTTTTGGGCTTCACAGAGGCAGGCAATAAAAGACAGAAAATCACTCTTCAATGGATTTGCCAACTGCATATGGCATAAATCAGAACGAAGCATCAAAGATGAAATATGCTCATTTGTGAAGTCAAATGAAAAACAAAAAACAATCATCACATTACTTTGTTCTTGAATAGCAGAGGTAGTGTTTTGAGCTTCTCCCAGCCAGCTGTGGATTCTAAGAGAACAGTAACTGATGATAATGATTAATTCTAGAGATGAGTGATTCACTGTTTTGTAATATAAGTCCTACTGAAAGTCATTTAAGTTTAGAAAAACTTGGTAACATACCAGTGCCTCCGTTTAAGACATTCAGAGGAAAATTAAACAAATGCTACTTTGAGCATATTTCTATATACTTAGGTCATCATTTTCTTGTACTACAATTTAAAGTAAAACAATTACAAATATTTTCTAAGCCTTAATAGCCTTAACTTTCTTTTTAAAAGTTTTAGTTCATCCCCTCTATGGGGTTGTAATTCTAATTATTGCTGTGCAAGGCACTATTTTTTTTTCAAATCGGTGCCATAAGAAAGCATTCTTAGATTAACTTACTGCTATTATTACTATCATAAAAATATCTACAACTAAAATGTTAGACAGCCTTCTTAATCATGAAAACAAAAGTAAATAAAAACAAGTTTCAAAAACATGAATATAGGGTGCCTTGGTGGCATAGTCAGTTGAGCACCCAACTTGGGCTCAGGTAATGATCTCACAGTACATGAGTACAAGCCCCGCATCGGGCTCTGTGCTGACATCTCAGAGCCTGGAGCCTGCTTTAGATTCTGTGTCTCCCTCTCTCTCTATTTCTGCCTCTACCCCACTCATGCTCACTCACTCTCTCTCTCTCTCTCTCTCTCACACACACACAAAAGTAAATAAGCATTTTAAGAAATTAAAAACATGAACATTATGAAACATGGTAATTTTTGAATAATTTATATACCAAGTATGAGAGTCAATTTGAATTTTTATGATTATAAAGAAAGGTCTAGTCTTTTATTACTGCAGTGAAAATTTTTTTAAACTTGTTTATACTTGGATAAAATGTGGAAATGTTTGCTTTATTGTATATAGCTATACTAGTAATTATGCAAGAATTCAGAGCCCTGCCTGGTCTATACTCTGAAGTATTCATAATTGAAACTGAAAACTTCTTAAATTGAACTTCTAAAAACCCAATCCCCAACCTGGTTATAATTATCCCTTTGTAGGAAATCATAAAGAAATCTTACAAAATTACACTGTAAAATACCTAAGTGAAGCAAAGATATAAACACTGAAGGCCTCCTACCTTAACATAGCATTTTTTCCGTCACTTCTGGTACACCACACCTGCCGGGTTTGATAACCTATCTCTAAGTCCCAGGTCTTGGAAAAGTGATGTGGCTTGTAACTCTGATTTCTAACGGTGACTCGCTCCTTTGAATCGGAGCTAACATCCAGAACAGTTCTTCCGCTGAGGTTAATTTCTTTAAGATGAGGCAGTCTACATTTACTCCATGGTCCAACTTTAAGGCTAAAAGTATATTCTTCTTCTCCAAGAGGACAGGAAACAGGAGCGTCACAGGCTCTCGACTCGGTCAGATTGGGACACTGAGAGCCGCCGTAGAGAGGGGGAGCGACGGCTGCCCGGGTTCTGTGCTGCAATTGCTTCTCACATCCCTTCCTACACTCGGACCACTGTGAGAACTCAGACACAACACAATCCCGGGGGCAGGGGACGAGGCAAGCTTGCTCTGTGGTGGGGCGGGGGGCAAAGTGTTCACATATTTCATCTCCAACCACGGTTCTGTTCAACTTCTGAATACAGCGCGCAGCCCGGTGCTGTAACCCATGCTGCGCTGTCACACACTCCGCGGGCCGAGGCGCGGCTCGGCCTAGGCTGGAAGGGGCGAGCACGCAGTGGTGCCAGTCAGAGACCTCCCACTGGAAGAGGTCACGGTGCCAGTCACAGACTCGGAAGCAGCTTCTTTCCTTTGGAGGCCTGCCGTTCTCATCGCAGTTAGAGAGGTGACTCGTCCACCCTTCCAAGTGGAAACACCACAGGGCACGACTCTGGACTCCTCCGGGTCCACAGTCTCCTACGCACCTTCCCCAGGCGCCTACGGGCACAAAGACAAGGATGTCAATTACTCAGGGATTCCACGCCACCCTCCACACAAAAATGGGTCAGTCTGCACACTTCCCAACACAACCAGTATGAAATTATGAACTTGAGTGGACGGTATAAGTCAGTGGTGAAGGGTGTGGACGCTGCATCACTTTGCCTTTGTTGAAATACCCTCTCCCTCTCTTACCAGCAATATAAACTTGGAAGAATTACTTCTATTTCTAAGCCTTAGTTTCCTTAACTACATAAGGGAGAGATTAAAAGCACTGACTTGGCAGAACTGTTCTGAGGATCAGTGACACAATGTGGTACCAAGGAGACAATACACACTTAATAAATGATTGGTATCATTATAATCGTTGTATTCCAAAGCCTAGATATCTAACTCAATATTAATACTTTCTAGGCAGACAATGTTTCAATCTAAAAGAAAAGCCCTAAACCCAGGATCTTAAAAAAAATGTAGGATTTTTCATGTTTTGAAGCCTTCAGCTCAATACTGCAGGTGGCTCAGAAGAGAAATACATTTTTAAAAGATAACTTGCCAAAGTATTCTAAATATATTTTCGCTCGCTAAATAGGTGTCCCCACTTTTGGTGTTTGCTTGCGGAGTGAATTGCATGAAAAAGAAAATATCTGATGGGGGAGGATGTAATAAAAGCAGTAACAGCACTACTGAACTGACTACGGGAAATCCTGACCCTACAATCCCTGAAATATACCCCCTTGGCTTTTTGATAGGTACTGATGCTGGGTAAAGCTTCCATTAGTTTATAACATGCCATTTCTTTTAATTACTGAATACGTTTTCATGGGAAAGAGTCCCAGGAAGAAATGAACAGACAAGAGTGTCCATTGTTTTGCATCTAATCTGAAGACATACTAGCCAGCCTTATCCAGGAGGCTGATGATATAACTTCACAAGGATAGCAAGTAATCACATTTTATGTCAATGGGAAAGAAAATACTTTCCCCTCTTTCACTTTACTTAAATATGTAATATAAACCCCAGAAAATTTTATCAGCTCAACAATGTAACCTTTGCCCCTACACTAGGCTGTGATAATAATAAAGGTAATTCACACCCTGAGAAATATTTTAATTTATATAGGTAAAGGAAATAAGGCGCAGTCTTTCTCTCTTTCTTCGAATCTGATCAAACACCCCAAATGCCATTTAACTACTTCATGGAATATGTTTTCATGTCCACCCATTATATTTCTAGGAAAGGTAATATGTACATAGTTACATGCATTTAGGAAGAGACATATGCATCCCCAGAGAAAAACAGGTACTTGCATGTGGGGCCCCATGCTGCAGTGAGGATCTCTCACTTTACCAAGACATTGATTTTGTGGTGCTAATGTGCAGTCTTCCCAGTTCTTCCCTACAGCCCTATCTGGTTATATAGACCTACTATGCCAATGACTTGTCAGTTCGTGAGTGAGATGAACATAGAAAATACTCTCATGTCCCTTCAGTGTCCCCATCCTGGAGCCTCCTCCTCCTGAAATGGACAGAGGAGTTTCATCAAAGTAAGTCAGCCTTTACTCACTGCAACACCCTTGAGTTTGCCCACACATTTCCTAGGCGTGGCATCCCAGCACTGACTGTTCACGACACAGTAAATGCACATAAAAGCTGGAACTCTCGGCACAGGTTGATTTCATCAACTGCCCTGAATTCTGATGATTTTATCCTAGATCACCCACAACTTTATACTATGCACAGTAAAATGTTCATTGCTACATGGAAGTCATTTGAAGGCTTCATGTGCCCAGATGCTCCAGAGCAATCTCAGTTCAAGTATGCCATCCCTTGGCCATCATGTCAGATTGTGCACACAAATTTACATTAGTGTTCCCCCCCACCCCCGCCCAATCACCATGGTTACTCAGTAAAGAAATACTTCCAGGGGTGCCTGGGTGGCTCAGACAGTTAAGCATCCAACACTTGACTTCGACTCGGGTCATGATCTCATTCACAGTTTTTGTCAGTGTAGAGCCTGCTTTGGATTCTCTCTCACTCCCTCTCTCTCTCTCCCTCTCTCTCTCCCTCTCTCAAAATAAATAAAGTTAAAAAAAGACATTCTTCCAAATAATATATCCTTGTAGCAAACTTTTAAAATCTAAAATCAGTCTTGACTAATATAAAACAACTATCAGATAAAATTGAAAGAAGCTCTTTTTCTAAGGACTAGGTTTGTACATAATGGCTCTCTGCTTATCTTTACTTGTTAATGTAGCAAATACACACAATTTTTCCCTTAGGACTTTTTGTGTGTAAGGAAAGTGAGACCATAAAAATCAAACCATTTCTAACCAATCTGATAAAGTTAATATTAAATTTAATTCACCTAGAACACTTTACAAAGTGATCTTTATTCTATTTTTAAAACATTTTACTAACATTTTCCTATTATTAAAATGTTTCTTTCTTGTTGTAAGTTTTTTACCTACTTTCAAAATTGTTAAGGTAGCTCTTTTTTGTTACTTGAAACCATTAATATTTTAAACCCTGAACATTACTATTCTTCCCTTAGCTTTCACATTCTCCCATCTACAAAGAAATGCACTAAACAGCAAAAACTTTCTTAGATCAATGGAAGACAAAATACACCTACGAGGAAATAATTATTACCATTTGTTAGAGGCTAGCAGTGCTGTGGTAGAGGCTACAATGATACCAGAGGACTGTTACATATTCAAGAATTTTATCAGCTGGTTGCTAAATCATTCATAGTTTGCAATCAACTATGATGTGAGTATTTACACCACAAATCAAGACATTTAAAAACAACAACAACAACAACAACAACAACACAGGAATGATTTGTCTTATACCACAAGCAATTTTTTCAGTGCCTTCCCTCCTTCTTTCCTGTTTCTTACAACAGTCCTCTCACACGGGGCTAGAATGCTCATTTTATCAGTTGGGGAAACTAAGCTCAGAGAATTTACAGAGTGCATCAAAGGTTATACACTTAGTAAATGGTAGACTAGAATGGGACTCCAGAACTGTGAGACTCCAAGCTTGGGCTACTGCCCTGCATTTGAAAAGAGGGTTGTTTTGTTTTGTTTTTGTGTGTGTGTGTTTGTTTTTCCCAGGGTGTGCATGGTATCTGTGATCCTAACATCACAAGGCAGATCTGTTTCTTAGCTTAGCTATGATCGCTCCCGTTTGGTAGTTAATATTCCTTTGGATATGCGTACAAGTAATCAGGGTGGTATGTGAGCAATAATTTCCCCTCCTGGGCCTGGAAATTTAGGATGGCAGTTCTTGCATGGTAAGACATGTGCATATTGATAAACATTAGTCAGTAGATTTAGGAAGGCACAGTCTAGGTAGAATAGTTTCTCCTCATGTTAAAAGCACACTTTGCAGGCAACTGAACAACAGATAAATAAGCAAATATAAAGTGAATTGCATATGCTTGGAATAAATGAAAAACAAATTGCAAACAAGTTATACAAGATAGAGACAAGACCTCTAAGCAATTGACCTATAACAATTTGCATTTCTCAGGCACAGAGACATAATGTGTTCCATGGTTTATTCAGTTGTGTTTGCCTATGAACTTTAAACACACACACTAGTGAAAACTACAGAGCCCTGAGGGATTTTGCCATTTCAGAAAACATGCACATTTAAGTCAAACGTGAACTACAGTTTGAGAAATCTTGGATCCTTGTCTAAGTTCAGAACTAGAACATATTAAAGTTTTGAGCAGTTGCCTGGAGAAAATGAATACCACCTTTAAATTTTCTATATATATATAAAATGTGATTATATTCATAATATATATCTGAGATAATGACCTAAAGAAACATATACCAAACCCTTGCTTTTAAACATCAATCATTTGGTATTCCTTTATTGAAAACAGGCCCCAAGTAATACAAATAAAACAAAATTTAGAACTAGTAAAAGATTAAAAGTCTAATTAAACATAATGCACCTTTAAACTAAAACTCGAGCTGTGTTACATTTCTCAGAAAACATTTTAATGGTATAATAGGAATAGTAATTCAGTACTTGTTTATCTGGACCAATATTATGCAAAAACATCATTCATCTGCAATTTACTACCTTTTCTGTGTGATAAACAGTCGTTCTGGAATAAACTGCTAAATCTTTTAAATCACAACAGTTTTAATTAGTACATTAACATTTTGATTTAGAAGGTAAAATCTTTGGACTCGAAAGGGTAGCACTGATACTGATGAATTCTTGGGTCACATTTACATTTAAGAATCTGTGATGCCTTTTTTTTTTCCTGCCTGTGTTTTTTTTGCAGAAAGTGCAAATATGCGAATGCTCTAATATAATACTCCTCTGGAAGCAGAAAAGTGCTGGCATATTTTATTCTCTTAATTAAGTTACCCGTAACTGGATTAGGTTTAGATGAATGTATCTCCCAATCTAAATCATCATATTTAGGACAACCTGCTGGATGCCTGAATTTTAGGTGCAGCATTCAATAAGATACCTACAATAAAGGAAAAAGGTAACTCAAGAGGTCAGAGAGAATGAACACATTCTATGCTTTTTGCACAGCATATGCCACTGTTTGATGTAGCAATCCTGAATTAGTACCACTCATGCAATAGGAGGAGATGTTGTTTTACTATTCATTTTTTTTCCAACCACTGCTTTTATTATCCTGAGATTGCTTTATTTTTAACGTGGGCAATGGGGTTGAGGAATGACATGAATGTCAATGTAAATCTTTAATACCTAACCCAAATTACCTGTGGATAATTACTATACCAAAGCACTCATAAACCTCAACATTACCAAATGTGATATAAAACACTGACTTACTTATAAGCTGTCTCACCTCTAAGAAATAGCTTAAAATTTATGCAGTAGCTTTCACTTCTCAAAAGGCTTTCACATCAACCATGGAGTAATTAAAATAATGCTTCTATTGCATAGGGAACAAATATCTAAGAAATCTCACCTTCTAAAATACATCAAAGAACCCAAGGAATGAGAAAAGAGTGGCATCTGAGCATTCGTTCACTAATATAATGGTTACTCATTACCTGCTACTTAACAAATAATATATTAGACTCTCGAAATATAAAAATAAACGAAACATTAAGTATCTCTTACAAAATTTGTACCCTAAATGTAATGCCAATTTGCTCCTAAAGAGGACATTGTGTCTCTCCTTCAGCTCTATCTACACTTACTCCGTACACAGTTTAGCAATCTTAATGCTTTGATTTCCCAAGCTCATTAGATCTAAAGCAGCAAACCAGAAATTGAGAGGGACCATTGGAGGCAAGAGGCACTGATGGAAGCCAGAAGGGATGGCCATTCTCAAGTCTACATTTCAGAATCTATCATGTTTTTTTTTCTGTTTTGTATTTAATGTTTATTTATTTTTTGAGAGACAGACAGAGACAGAAGGTGAGCTGGGGAGGGGCAGAGACAGAGGGAGACACCAAATCTGAAGCAGGCTCCAGGCTCTGAGCTGTGAAGCACAGAGCCCGAGGTGAGACTCAAACTCATGAACCATGAGATCATGACCTTAGCTGAAGTCAGATGCTTAATCGACTGAGCCACCCTGGTGCCTCCTAAATCTATCATGTTAATTAATAACTTCCACTAGCAGAGGATTCTTAAAGCCATACAGCACTACCTAAACTAACAGCAAACTTGTTCATTATATATATATCCATTACTGAGTTATACATCAGATATCAATAGAAACACAATATAGAAAATGTAAAAACATGGACAAAATTTTAAATGAGAAAAAATTTAAACCATAATGCATTTTATTTAAAAAATTCCATTACATTTTTCACAGTAACCAAAAAAAAATTATTAATACTAAAGCTATTTTCAAAACACACTTGTGGTCTAAAGGATACATGTGCAAAAGTATTCCAATATTTCTCATTAGAAATTTTAACAGCAACGGTGCAGAGCTGTACCTTCATTTTCATAGGAATAAAGATTTACTTTTGGAGACAGTTTATGATTCCATGAAGGCCACCACAGAGCATGTGGACTGAATTTTTATACTTCCAGAAAGCATAAGCACTGTTGCTAACATTCCAGGCTCTTTCTGTATGATTGTGTCTTTGTTTGACACCTAACAGCACGCTTTAAGTCCATTTCATCTTTGTGGACAGATGCCTCTGACTGAAAAGCAAAGTGCCTCCATTACTTATCATTTATGATTACAAATTATTAGTTGCCAGTGGCTAGAACATCCATTAAAAGTAGCTTGACAGCAAGGAAGATTAGAAATATATCTGAATGACTCATCAGCTAATGCAAACCCAGAGAGACAGAAAACCACCTTTTAAAAATTGTTTATCAATATTTCTGGTCTGAATTCTACTTTCTAAAAATTCTGAAGCTAAAAAGAAATCTCAAGCCTCATATTCTTCACAATATTCTGACACAAAGTGGGTCTTTTCAGATCACTAAAATCTACAGCTTGCTAACTGCTTCAAATGTGGGAACGGAAAGGTAATGTGACAGCCCACAGTTTTTGGAGGAGCAAACCAAGCCCAGACAAATTCAATGAGTTGCCCAAGATCATGAAGTCATTTGGCGCAGAAATGGGATGGAAAATTCCATTCCAGACACCCAGTCCAGTGGTCTTTACACTATGTTATGCTGGTTTCCACTGTAACACCCTAAGACTGCAAGGGAGGAATAAGAACTCTGTAAATGGTTGTAATCCAAGATGGGGCGCAGGGTGAAAGGAGGAAAAACATAAAAAGGAAGTGAAAATGACATAAAAACACATACAACACAAGTGACAAAGTGCCTGTTAACGCTGAGACTTTTCAGTCTCCTGCACCAGCACCTGTAGCCCTTCCCAGGGACCCTTCACAATTTATTATGTGAAATGGAATCCTTCCTGCCTTTGTATGCTTGAGAACATGGACTCAGCTACTGTTCAAGAACTTAAAGAACCAGCAAATTTCAGGGGGTTAGCGCACAAAGCCTCGAGCACCAGTAAGACATTGTGTGTCTCTAGAATAACGATAGCAAATAATAGTAACATTTTTTTGAACACCTACCATCTTCCTAATACCATCTGTACATTGTTGATATTGTTCTTCTTTGCTAGACGAGACCATCAAAGCATGATGTAAAAGAACATGCTCAAAGCAAGCAGCTCAGAAGCCCTGATGCTGGACTCTCCAGTTCTATCTACCTTGTGCCTTTTCCACAACAACTGCAGTTTAACTACTTTCAGGAGCCATATCTCTTGAGCAAATGAAGCCTTGCAATGCCCGCTAGATAAACTATATTTAGAAGAGCGTCTGTTCTGAGTGCAGCTGGTGTGAGGGGCTCAGGGCACAGCCACTCCTTTCCTGCCTAAAGCCCTTCATCCTTGCCTTGGTCTCAGCTCAATGGCCTGGCTCGGGTGATAGCCTCGAACTCCTGGGGCTCTGCTACCTGTCAACAGATATTTATGGGGTGTTCTCATCCCATAAATATGGCTCCACTCAACTTTGACTTTACTTACAATTAATGCTTCCGCTAAGCCCTCTAGATTCCCTGGAGAAGCAGAAGAAAAGCATTTACTCAGCTGTTTTGTATCAGTTAAGTGAAAAAGACAATGAAGAGTAAGCCAGAAATGGAGTGAAGCTGAGTCCCACACAGTGTTTTTCTGAAGGACTTTTTCCCTTAGCTTATGGGCCACTCTAGCGGTGACTATACTTTAGGAGGGCCAGAAATTTGTTTGCTTTATACTTCACAGAAGCAAACTGGAACAGGTGTTTGGGAGGCTGAAATTCTTAAGCTGTACTTCTCCTTCAGGAAAAAAAAAAACAAAACATAAAGTGCTATTTGCACAGTGAATAATCAATACATGTTGGGATTGATAAAGGAGGCCTCTTTTACAGTTGGTTGTCTTAGAGGTTCACTGGAAAAGCAACAATGCTGAGACTATGTACACATAGGCTTTAAAAATACATGAAGCAAAAGGTTAGAGTGGCATCCATTTTATTTATCATTAAGCAACTCAAGGATTAATTTCGCCTAGGCCAAAAATTGCACGGGAGCATACTTGAGATAATATATTTTCTTCTTAATTTCAATTCCCTAATGGTTACATGGAGTATATCTGCTTCCCAGTACATCTTTTCTCTAGTAGCAGATAGTCGTGATGAACAAGTGAGAGAGAATGAAACATAAGCTACATTTTGGTGGATAAAACATCTAGTTCCCCCAATTTTTTTTGTCCCAAAGGAATAAACATTTCAGTTTTGAAACAGCAATTTTAAGACTATTGAGACTCTTGTCATCTGAAAAATAACTTCCAAGTTACTGATTTGAAAAAAATATCTGAGAAACAGTGGTACCACGGCATAATCACAATATTATCTTCTATCTAGAAACACTAGATATACTGGTGTGTCCTATATAGTCTAATGAGCATCCTAAGGATTCTTTTCACAAAGATCAAATCCAATGACTCACCCATAACTTTTACTTCCTAAACATCAGTCCAATCTGTCCATGTTTCTTCATCCCCACTGTCACCACCCTCATTCAAACCACCATCTTTTCTTGTATGAACGAGAGAAGTAGCCTCTTGTCTGGCCTTCTAGCATGTACTGCCCCACCGCACTGCACCCCTGACATCAATTATTTCTCCATATCACAGACACATATTTTTTAATCATTCAAATTTGTACCACACTGGGTGCAGCTTGTCATCCAAATGACATCTCCATGCTTAAAGCTCATCAGTAGCTTTCCAATCCTCTCAAAAAGCAATTCTTTTTTAACATGATATATAAGTGCCTACCTGATCTGGCCCCACCCCACATCTTTAGGATCCTGATAACCTGGCCACCCATGTTTGCTCACCGCTCTGCCATCATGGTGGCCATGTTTCAGTTCTTCCAATGCACCAAGACCCTCCCATACCTGGCTAGCCACATGTACAATTCCTGAAGCCAAGTCACATGCTCCACCCACAGGAGCCAACTTAATTCCTTCTCACTCTTCATATCTTAAGTTACTTTCTTAGTGAACACTTGCCCGAGCTCTGGCACTACCTTACTCTTCCACAAAGCACCCGCCACACTTACAATTACAAATCTGACTGTGTAATTTATTCCTTATCTCTCCCACTGGATTCTAACTCCACAATGACATAAAAATGTAGGTCCCGCTCACCACTCTATTCCCAGCACTAACCTAGTGCTTGGCATATGGTTAGCCTCCTACCCATGACTAAAGCTGGAGCAAACAGCACTGTCGGAAGCAGAATTATATCTAAATATAAGTAGGAGGAATGTTACCACCAGAAATGCATCACACAAATGAATTGATGGTTTTTCCTAAATGAGAGGGTGGGGGGGGGTGGAGTCTGTTCTGTGTTTCCTTAGCATATGTTTAAGGGAAGCAGTCTCCAACATGATATGCCCAATAGAATTCTTAAATACTTGTCTATCCCAACCCTGTTTATAACACCTATTATTCTTTGTTGCAATTCTGCAACTCTCTGGGCCCCTTCTTTCCAGATTCCACAAAGCCCCTGCGTTGAGGAATGGGGTACCCAGTCTTCTCATGGTTAGCATTCTAATTTTAACATGAATAAATAAATACACAAGTCTACAGAAATACCATTGACCTTGGACATAGGTCTAATCCAAATATTCTAATTGATCCAGCAAGTTGACTGAACAAGAAAAATGCTATTATCTTTTTTTTTTCCTCAGAGGATTCAAATCTTTTTTTCTCAGAGAATTAAGTATCAGATCCTATCATTCCTTCCCACCCCTCACAGAACTAAAAAGTGGCCAGGGATGAGATTATCACAGTGGTTACTGCCCCAGTATAATAACAGCAGCAGTACTACAGACACTGTGGGCAGACAGTGTGCTCAACACTTTATAACAATCATGTCACTCAGTCCTCAAAGCAGCCTTGCAAAGTAGACTAATTTTCAGAACTCCCAGATGCCTTATATTTCCAATTTCAGGAAAATTGGCAGAAGAAACAAAAAGAGAGTGAATGTGGTCTATTTAGAGTTTGTTGACATGATTACATTCTCAGACACCCAGGGAAAGTCCTAAGAAGGGAAGGGTCTGTAAGTGCACTTACAGACTGTTAACTTGGACCACTCCTCTGCCTGAGGAGAGGAAGCACCAGAAGCAGAAGGAAAGCCTAGAAACCTGCCAGGATGCAGGTCCCTGGCTAAACCCTGAAGGATTCGGTGTAAAATGTCTTTGCACTCAAACCCTAGTGCAGCTTTGAGTTGGATTGTTACTCTGAAGGGTGGAGTTTGGGTCAGAGACCAAGTCTTTGTGTGGGATTGGGGGATGGGAGAAACATGTTTAAGAAGTATATTTCATTTACTGAAACAGATTTTAATTAGAAGGTGATGGAAAAACACTTTTTTAAAGACACTTTTGAGAGTGAATACAGCCCAACAAGATTCTGCTTCTTGTGTTGTCAGAAGTCTTTTCCATTAAGGTTATATTAGATGTTTCTGAGGGAGGGATGCCCTTCCCTGGCAAATAACTCCTAGCTTGAAAATGAAAACTTCCTCCTTGCCCCTTTCTCCTGTCTGGAGTAAGACTGATAAGAACAGAGATGTTAGTGTTAGTAACAGAGACAGAGAGATCATGTAGCTTGCTTCCCCAGAAAGGAAATGGCAGCCTGGGCTATCCAGGGAGAGAAGGCTAAGGTGAGGGAGCACCTCTCACAGATCCCGGGCTCAGCAGAGTGGGAAAGCAACAAAATGGACAAAACACAGCACAGAATTCTAAAGATGTCAGCCAGCCTATCAGGAATAAGGGCCTTCTAAGTGGGGACCAGTATAAACGGATGGCTAAGAAATTGGGGTCCTAAGGAAAAAAACAGGGGCCTATGGGGTTACAAAGAGCTCAAAATACATAACCAAACTTAGCTGACGAAATTATTTCTTGCACACCTAAAGTTTTAGCTAAGTACCCACTACAATAGTGAACACCACATGTAATAATTGTAGGGAATCAGAGAAGCAATAATAAACACATACCCCATCAGCCCAAGGGCTGACAGTACCATAGGATATTCAAGACCTTGACTCAATAGCACACTGAGAAAATCTATCCTCATTACCCTTTTGTAGCTGCGTGAGCATAAGGCAGTGGCCTGAAGCCTGTGCCAACTCCTTTTAGCCTCCTCCTCCCCTGCATGACTGGAATTTCCCAGAGTACTTTGGGCAAATTCAATTTACAGTGAGAGTGAACTCTGGAAATGTCATCTGAGTTATGGGAGTAGTTTAGATTTACATCACAAAAATAATAATTATTGCAAAGTAGCATTTATTCTTAGATAGGCTTAATGCTAGTACACAGATGACTGAAAAAAAATGCCGAATTTTAACAACTTCTGGGGACAAGGAAGTAATGGGCTGCTTTCTGGCCTTTCTGTTAGTAACCACTTCATCTGATTCCTGCTGAAGTTCATATTATCATTCAAGAAATCCCCAAACTGTTTTCATTGGAACATCTGAATCCTTTGAGATCAGTACACAGAGAGGAGCGTTGCTATTAAAGTTGGAAATTTATGGAGTTAAATAAAATTTAAAGTTTTCTCTTTTTAGAGTCCTTGGCACTATCTAAATATACATTGTGAATCCCAAAGAATGTATCCCTAAGGTGCAACATTTCACAAACTTCCTTCCTTGTATCAGTTTTTTCCTGGAGGAAAAAGATATATATATTGTGCATGTGTGATGCTTTTTCCTTGTTAGATTATGTGGTGGACCTTATTTTTTAACCTTAATCATCTTAAATAACATGACATAAAATTACAATTTTAACTTTAGAATCCACAACATAAGTTGAAGTTAAAAATCCAATTTTCAATCCACAGCCTGGCACTTACATCCTTGCAAAATACAAAACACACAAAACCACAAAGGAAAGAACACACCAGAATAAATCTAAGATCTGCCACCTGTGCACAAAGAATGACTCAGATAGAAAACATACAGCAGAGATCCACCTGTCTGTTAGGTGTTGGCTGAGCAATTTCAAAGGCCTAAGACATAAGATCAAAGTGCATGGAAGAGGGACAAGACTCAATGGTGTAAAGGCATGAACAAATTCAAAGCAATCACTGAGTGTGCCACTAATTTACAGCCCAATAAAAAAATCCTGTATATGGTACTCATCTCTAATTTTTAGATTTTCTATGTCATTTCAAACATAGCTTGTGCTGTGCTAGATTTTACTTCAGGATACCACAAGATGTACTTTACTGGCCACACAGTGTATTATAGGATAATTATAGTGATGTAACTAGATTCTAAGTTTAGAACATAGTTTTACTGACTCTGTATTCTGTGGGAGAACATTACATGAACTTGATATTCTGTAACAACAATCAACAGTATACATTTACATAATTACATTTATATTGTATTATGCATTGCATTTAGTATATAATACACACAATACTAATTTTATATTGTGTAACATATATTTAAGCCAATTCTATTTCCTATGGATGATATACATTATATATTTCAACTATAGGTATTTATTATATAGTATATATAAATTTATTTGTAATATAACAGATTATATTACAATAATTATATAATATAACATATTAGATATAATATGTATGCATGAGTTTGTGTGTAAGGCTATAAACACATATACACATACATACACATATATGCATGTTGCTTGTTGATTCTGTTAACCTCTTATTATGTTTCATTAGTACAAATCCATACCCAGCACTAGAATGCATTGCCCCAATGATAGAAAATACTGCTTTTCTGCATACCCATTCCTGTCCCACCACCAATAAATTCGAGGAGTCTTATTCTGCTTCTGTTCCTTCTTATCAAAACAAATGGATAACTATCCCCCTTGGTTAAAAGACTGTGCTTCTTGAACATAAACATCAGGGTACTGATATCCAAATCTTTTTTTTTTTTTTAATGCTTTTTATTTATTTTTAGGAGAGAGAGAGAGAGACAGCGTGAGCAGGGGAGGGTCAGAGAGAGAGGGAGTCACAGGCTGAAACAGGCTCCAGGCTCTGAGCTGGCAGTCAGCACAGAGCCCGATGCGGGGCTCGAACCCACGAACTGCGAGATCATGACCTAAGCGAAAGTCGGACGCTTAACCGACTAAGCCACCCAGGCGCCCCTACTGATATCCAAATCTTAATGAACGTCAGTTCTTTCTCCACACAGAGACCACACAGAAACTGATGATGCACAGAAAGATTATTTCTGAATCATCCAAACAATTATTAATTTACAATCACTGCCAACCTACACTCTATTATATTTCTGTTCTCCCAAAATCAATACGTAATTCACGGTTTAGATGTGGAGATTTAATGTGGACCATAATATTCTACTCCCTGGGCTCTAACTTACTGTAACAAGCTATTAGTACTCTTTATCCCCCTTGTGATTTCAGAGAATTAGTCTGAGCACCTCATAATTCCTATCCTGATGAAACACATTATCAAAAGCCTATGCCACTTTGAAGTAATTGGAAGTCCACACTTCCTAATCTACATTAAGATTTACTTGAGGTGTTTTTTTTTCCCTCCATTTCAAGACAAATGTAGTCTCAGCATGAATCTCTCTTCTTTGCTTTTTTTCCAGCTGACCACATGAGCCATGGGATATGTCATACAACCAATCAACTGGGTCCAGAAGAGAATGCTACTCCTTTGCTTACTGAGTAGAAAGGAAAGATCTAAATTAGCTTTCATACTCAGCTGGGCAGGGATGGGGTAGGGAGTTTGGTGACCCCACAGCTCTCCTGTCTGCCTTTCCATTAGAATACATTTATAGGAAGGGGCACCTGGGTGGCTCAGTCAATCAAGTGTCCCACTTCAGCTCAGGCCATGGTCTCATGGTTCATGAGTTTGAGCCCTGCATTGGGCTCTGTGCTGACAGCTCAGAGCCTGGAGCCTGCTTCAGATTCTGTGTCTCCCTTTCTCTCTGCCCCTCCCCTGCTTGTTCTCTCTCTCTCTCTCTCTCTCTCTCTCTTCCTCTCTCTCTTTCTCTCTCTCTCTCTCAAAAACAAATCAACTTTAAAACAATACATTTGTAAGCATTATCTAGCCTCTGTAATTCTCACTGAAGAGTTTCTTCTGGAGCTGAAACAGCACCATTCCTCTCTGACCTGCTTCCTTTCAACAACTGCAGTATGCAACGGGGCAAAGCATCACTCACGGTGCTGCCAGACCTTTAGTTCTACTCTGGGGGTGACTGCAGATGTGAGCAATATGTCAGTGTTCTGGAAGCCTTACCTGAGTAGACTAAGAAGGAGCAGTGGGCCATGACAGCTATCTCTAACAGGAAAATCAACATCCTCCCTGACCATCTGGGCATGGTAAATAGACAGAAACACACCACAGTGGGCAAGACTCTGCTCATAGTGTCTGACAAACTACTCTTAAATGCTTACGTTCACTTATTCTTCCAAACACTTAAAGCAAAGAGTCAATGACAGTAACTTCTTTAAAACAGGAGAAAGTAGGCTTGTAGAGAGTATTTTGGAGCTACACAG
Source organism: Hyaena hyaena (assembly GCF_003009895.1). Lineage (NCBI taxonomy): Eukaryota > Metazoa > Chordata > Mammalia > Carnivora > Hyaenidae > Hyaena > Hyaena hyaena. The sequence goes on along the minus strand of NW_024082042.1, from coordinate 320,117 downwards.
ACTTGAGTGCAAATCTTCATCTTGCCATGGAGCACTCTGCAACATTCAGTAGCACTTTTTGCCTTCATTTTCAATCATTTCAATCTGTAGGCTGGTAGAGACAGAGATGATGTACGAAAAGCTCTTGACTCAGTACCTGGCATACAATGAGCACGGGATAAATAATAGGTCCAGGGGCACCTGGGTGGCTCAGTCAGATAAGTGTCAGACTGTCAGCTTGGGCTCAGGTCATGATCTCATGGTTTCATGAGTTCGAGCCTTGCATCAGGCTCTGCACTGACAGTGTGGAACCTGCTTGGGATCCTCTCTCTCTCTCTCTCTCTCTCTCTCTCTCTCCCCATCCAATGCTCACACTGTCTCTGTCTCTCTCAAAATAAATAAATAAATAAACTTTAAAAAATTAAATAGATAGATAGATAGATAGATAGATAAAGTAATAGGTCCATGTGGGAGATATTGTCTGTTACAAGGCTCTTGGTCTACACAAGCATCCATCTCAAATTTGGCATTTGGGGCCAGATAGTTCTTTGTTATGAAAGGCTATCATTGACTTCCACCCTTGATAGGGTGGTAGCACCCCTTCACCCCAGTTTCCAGGCATTGCAAACATGTGCCCTGGGGAGCAAAACTGCCACAAGTGAGAACCACTGGTCTACACTGTATCATTTAATCTGAACACAAATCCTGGGAGGTGGGTGACTTGTCCATTGTACAAACAAGCTACATTACACTCAGAATCCCAGCAGTAATAAGGGGGAAGTCCAGGACAGTGAGCCGAGAGCCTGAGCTCTTCCTGTGCTCCCCATCTTTTCGTTTGTTTATTTATTTTGAAAAAGAGAGAAAGAGAGTGAGCATGAGAAGGGGAGGGGCAGAGAGAAAGGGAAAGAGAGAATCTCAAGCAGGTTCCACACTGTCAGCACAGAGCCCAATACGGGGCTCAATCCCATGAACTATGATGAGATCATGATTTGAACTGAAATCAGGTGTCGGACACTCACCTGACTAAACCACCCAGGCACCCCTATGCTCCCCATATTTAAAATGGGATTTTTAAAGAATAATAATAGAAGTCCACTGATACCTACTCAGCACTCTGTGTTCCACCTTTGGCTTCCTAGAGCAATGTTTATATGACTTTATGATTTATATTTCCCCCTTTTTTATTAATCTTCAATACATGAACTTTCAGAGCCATCCTTCCCCATATATTTCAGTGCTACTTCATTAAGGTTCACTTTACCTTCCTCATCCTCTACTCTGGAAATAACCTGGACTTTGGAATCACAGTCAGGATTTGAACTGTGGCTCCTCCACTTTCTAGCTATGTGCCCACACGCACATAACCTCACCTTTATGTCCTACAGAAAAGCAAACCGGATTTTGTCGACCTCGCGGTTGTATTGACAGCCAGTGCTCCAGTGCAGCCTGCCACGCAGGGCAGAGCTAAAAGGTACAAAATTGCACTTGTAAAGTGAAACCGTGCCCTCCACTCTTTTGTGCAGGCCATCACTAGAGGTGGGATGATTCTTTCCCTGGCACTGAATGTACCCTGCCTGTTCACATACTCAAAAAGATTAATCTCTTCTCCCTCCACAGAAACACAAGTTTGAAATAACCCAACTTCCTCAACAAACTGAATACCCCAGCTGCCCCAGCTAGTCTAAGGCTAAGAAGTCGGTTGGGTCAAGGGCGCAGCAGTGATTGTTAGTGGCCAAAGGCAGTAAACGAGGCCCTTTCCCAAGAAAGCAGGCAGGGTCGACTGTCCATCAGAGGGCAGTAAAGATCTGCTGTCCAGCACAGACAAATGATTCCTTTTCATCTAGTAGGATTGAACATGACCATTTAGCTTTCAACCCCTTGCTGCAGTGATTTTGAATGAGGAGGTTTTAATAAGATGCTTAAAAATCTCAGAGAGAAAATGTCAAATATTTCAATCACTTTCTACTCTTAGAACTTCAAAAATCATGAAATGTTTGAGGACATTTTTAAGAAAACACAGCCCCTTAAATTCCAAACTGAGTGATAACGACTTGACCATTTTGAGCCCATATTGCAGAGTGAAATGAAACACTATGGGGTCAGGGTTCCATCTTATCTTAAACTTTTTACAAGGTTAAAAGAAATCCAACAATTCACCACAGTAAGAGACCAACAAAACATTTTTATTTTTATTAAGCATTAAATAAGACAAACATCTTAACATATGAATGAGAACATTTGGGATTATCCTCATAGTTGACATGACCAACACCAATTCGACTTTATACATCATTCCTGATTTAAAACATCCTTCTTAACATCCCTAAAGTTATTCTTAGTGTCCTCTGAATAACCTTTTCTATACTCTCTATAAGACATGCATCTAATATAAACTACACTGTTTATACCACCTTGTCACACAATTGGATACATGTGAGAAAAAGCAATCTTAAGATACAACTTGTTAGTGCAGAAAATATTTGAGTCAGATAAATCCATATTTATCTTCTTCAAAGATGTAGAGAGGAGGGAATAAAGCAAAGCTGTGATCCACCACCCACCCTACCCCCTACCAACTTGGGTTAAGACTTGATGGAAAATAAAAATAAAACCTTTTCTCAGACAAAGAAGTCTGAGAAATGAAAACAGCAGATTATATTCACATGGAAAAATAAACTGGATTCCTAAAGGCCTGCCTCTTCAGAACAAAAGAACAATATTACAATATGCTATGTACATGTATATTCAGTTCAGAAACATGAGCTCTGCCTTCATACAGCCTTTCATTAGTCCGGGTAAAATAATCTAGTTTTCATTTAAATTTAGATCATTTTGCTATATAAGTATAAAATACTCAAATTGAAATAGTACTCCCTGATATAAAATACCAAATCAGTATTAACTATAAATATTATGCTACTATTTATAGTACTTACATATATAAACAATTCAATTCAGCATTAAGTGACCAGTATGTAGAAAATGCATATATCAGAATTATAGCAGAAATATCAGAAATTGATATCTAAATTGAAACATGCTCTCAGACTGCTTAGAATCTCCTAGGAAAAGAAGACTTAGCTAAAATTATGTCAGTCTAAAGGATGATTAATAGTTACTTCAACCAATGTACAAAGCTTTTTGAAACACTGAGTCAGAAAAAGTATTCATTCATGGGGCGCCTGGGTGGCTTAGTTGGTTAAGCGTCCGACTTTCGCTTAGATCATGATCTCGCGGTTCGTGGGTTCGAGACCCGCGTCGGGCTCTGTGCTGACTGCCAGCTCAGAGCCTGGAACCTATTTCAGAGTCTGTGACTCCCTCTCTCTCTGACCCTCCCCTGCTCACGCTGTCTGTCTGTCTGTCTCTCTCTCTCTCTCTCTCTCCTAGAAATAAAATAAAAATATTTGGGAAAAAAAAAAGAAAAAGAAAAAGTATTCATTCAGAAAACTGTTTCATGGACAGCAGAGTATTATAATGACACTTTCTTCTCAGAAAAGGAGGAGAAAATGGGAATGGTATGAGCAAATTTTGAGGAATTCATACCAAATGGTCCTGTTTTTCTTAAATGGGAGGAAAGTGACAAATTTTCAGTTATAAAACAAGTCACAGGGGGTGAAAAATACAATAGAGAATGTAGTCAATAAAACTAGAATAGTTTTGTATGGAGACAGATGGGAATCACACTTAACATGGTGAGCATTTCATAATGTATATAACTGTTGAATCACTATGCCATACACCTGAAACTAATATGATACATCAACTATACTTCAGTTTGAAAAAAGAGGCAAGGAGGAGTCTGGGTAGGAAAAGCAACCTGTCATTTACTGATCACGTGCTTTATGCCAGTCACTGTGCTGAATGGTTGAAGTACTCAGAGACCATACTGTGTGCCATCTTCCTTGCTCTTGTGAACAAGGAGAAACACTGGCTCATGCTGAGTATCATTAGAAGCAGTCACTTTTATATAAGGACCTAACCTAAGGGTTCAACACAATACTCCATAGCTGTTGATGCCAAAATATGTTATAATCCCATATGAGTTGTGCATGGAGCTGGTATTTCAATTAAATAGTTGTTTAATGCAAGGAAAAAGAAAGTCCTGAAAGAATGAAGGGGAAACAGAGAGAGGAAGTTTCAGCGTAGCTGCTGTGAGACAGGGAGACAGACAAAGAATCCAGTAGAGATGAGTAACGGTCCCTCTAAATCTGCTTTCTGGTATTACACTATGCAAATATTTAAAGGTTACCTTGCATCTGTGATAGAGATACCCTTTCAATGATATTCACCTACTTTGCTAAATCCCTCTGGGGAAGGAATGCACACACCATTCTGATTAAATGCTTGCAGAATGATGTTCTATAGACATTAGACAGCGTTAGAAGTATTTCAAAGTAGCCCTATTTAAGCAAAAGTCTACTTGTGACAGGTATGTCTGTGTTTTTAAAAATCTTATTGGGAAAGTTGTAACAGTTCCTTCAAGTATACAGGAAGTGAGCAATTACTCTCTGGCAATACTGGTAATAATAATATATGTTCATCTTTCATAGTTACTCATAAGTTTGATAGTGTAACTAAGAAGGAAAAATGAGTATTTCTCTGGAAAAAGTTGTGAATATTACATTTGCCATGTAGGTGACATAAAAATAAAGATGTAACAAGATTATTATGTGTGCTGACATTTCATTAAAAGCTTTGTGGACATTTGTGTATAGCTATTAAGCAGGAAAACCAGGAAATGAAGATTATCTTTCAAAACAGAAAATCATAATGTAGTTCCATTGAACATTTTGAATTGAATAGTGAGTATTTCATGTGAATTTGTGAAAATAACTAAAAGTTGTGTCATTTGTAATAATGCCTAAAAAATACTTATAATTCCATATGAAAAGCTATGAATCATTTAATCATTTTTTAAAGCATCTAGTCATTCGTTTTAAGCGTTTGCACATTTTGAATATGTGAAAGCACATTTTATGTACTCTAGAGTACTGCTGATGTAGTAGGTAGTATATCATCAAACTACCACTGCAGCAATTCTAAGGTCAAAGCTATTGCTTTCGGGTTTGATACATTTTATACATGATTTATGGATTAGTTTTATGGAAAATATGTAAGCTATATGTCCCAAAAAGCGTTTTATGGCATTGTAACAATAAAACATTATAGTTATGGGACGCCCTTCATCTAGTCATATCAAAGCCCTTTCCTGACATTAGTTAATCCTTGTAATACCCCGTCAGAGGCAAGAAAGTATTACTTGCACTACATTTTTTTAGAACACAGAGAGCATTGGGGATTTTCACAAGTGTACCTGGATTTAGAAATACCACAAATCATCTATGCATTTACTCATTCGTTCCATCTATGATGAGCCCTAGAAAATGTGCTAAGACCTGGGAAGAGAATGGGCCAAAAACACAGGAGCACCATGGCCTCTTTCTTGGAACTTCCTGTGAAATATATGAAATACTTTAATTCATGGGGATCAAAACCAAGCAATACAGTCATATTTCTCTTCTCTGGAAGCTCACACTAATAATCTGGGAATATACCTCTCTACAGTATTTGCCAGCAGCAAAAAGCTAAGCTTCCAAATAGCAAAAATGTGTCACCAAGAGCAGAGCTCCTCATGCCACAAAATGATCTGAGAATTACTTTCCACACCTCCCTGACAGAGACTGGTTAAATGGTTTCCAAGCCAGTGAGTCAAAGTAAAATTAGAAAGGAGAGGAGTATAGTTCAATGGCAGTAAGAAGCAGGCACTTCAACAACAAATATAACACAGGTAGCTTAGTGATAAAAAAGAGACACATATACCCCCACAAAAGGAAAAGAGTAGAGCTCAAAGTTCACACCAGTCAGAGGCTCAGCATTGTCAAGATCTGACAGTCCTGGAGTACATTTTTTTCTTGATGATGTTATTGATGACATTTGTAAGAAAGAGCACCACATTTTCAACCTTCCCTGTATCCAAACTCTGCAAGTATGACTTTGCAGCAATTCCATCCAGATGTGGAGTCTCCTTCTTCTGAAACCGGGTTAGGCTTGTGACTTACTTTAGCCAAAACAGTATGCTGGGTGTGACTGCACCAGTTCTGAGAGGTCTGGAGAAGCCTTGTGTACTCCTGCGTCCTGTGTACTCCCCCTGCTGCCGTGTGAACTAAGCCTGGGGGAGCCTGCTGGAGGAGGTGACCCCACACGCAACAGAAATGAATCACAGCAGCTATGACCAAATCAGATCAGCCAGCTTCCAGCAGACCCTCTAACTAACTAGAGATGAAAGAGCAAGTCCAACCCAGATCAGCAGAACCCACCTAACTCACCTATAGACACAGATACAATAATAAAATTATGTATTATTCTGGATAAGCCTAACCTAAGACTTGAGATCATTATGATGAAGAGCTCCAAAGGAATTGTCCCAACACTCATGTATATACAAATATGCTTTCCTAAGCCTTTCCACAAGCTGCAATCCTTCTACTAGAGGATTTACTCTGGTCTGTATACAATATAGACATTTTTGTATTTGTGTTTATACCACCAATCTTCTTCTACACCCATATACTTATGTACTCATGCATGTTCACACACATGCACACACAATTACCATGCTACACCAATGCTGCTTCTCATATACCAACATGTGTTGCAGGGGGTGTAGCACAGTCTTACATAGGGTACAAAAGTTGTACCCATATGACTTGAATTAAGATACAATCATTTTTACCTTGGCTGTTATAATCTTTCAACCAGCAACAAACTGTCTCAAAGTTATGATAAATCAGTGTTTCTAAAGCTGTGCTCCACAGAACACTAGGCCTATGAGATGTCCTATATAAAAAGGCTACCATGATCATATAACCTCAAGAACCATAACACGGTGATACTCCTCCTCTCTTGTAGACTGGCAATGCACATTAGCATATTAAGGCCTCTCAAAAAATCCCACAACAAACTACTCCAATACTGACCACCATTTTGAAAGACCTCTTGGTTCATATAACAGAAGTCATCTAATCAATAAGGCACTGACTCTAGGAAGAGTCCTATAAAGAGATTGTAAATTTCAGAAGATTCTACTTTTATAGTCACAGTAGCCAAGGAAAGTTAATTCCCTCTCAATGTGACTTTTTGTGCTATCCTCATGAGATACAGATACAGATTTTTGCCAAATTATGACAAATATGTTTCCATATCTTTGAATGTCTCAAAAATAGTATATTAGTCCCCAGTGTTTTTTTTAAAATGAAGAAATGGAAATAATGTAAATGTACAAGTGCAATAAGAGTTAGATGTATCCACAAGAATGGATACCATTTAGCCATTAAAACCATGCCTTTTAAGAAAAAACCTAGAAAATGCTTATAATATTATTCTAAGTGACAAAACAGAGGGTATCTTATATTGTGCTATTTCAGTTATATAAAATGTACACAGGGATGAAATAAACTGAAATACTGACAAAGTTTATCTTTGGTTGATAATATATGGAAAATGTGTATCTTCATTGGTATATTTTTATATAATTTAATATATAAATTATATATTATATATTTTGAATTTGAAACAAACAAAAAGTCAATTCTAGGTCCTCAGAAAGAACCAAAGCATCATTACCTGTCTAGCTTCAACATAGTTTTCAGGTCTGAGCTTCGATGTGATCTCCTCTGAAAGACTATGCAGGACTCCCTAATTACATGAGATTCCCTTCGAAAATGTCCACAGGATGCTCTGCTCTTTACTGTCATGGCACCTAAAACTGGACATTCCATTTTCTCATTTACTTGTTTATACAACTTTCAGACTATTACCTCTCTCTGCCTAGCTCATCACTGTAACCCCAGTGCCCAGCACGGTGACTAGAACCTGGGATCTGTTACATAAACATTACTGAACAACTAAAAGGTTGAATGCTTTCTCAGTTCCCAAATGTGTTGCATAAAGTGTGGCACAGAGAATGTAATATCTGCATTACAGATATTAATGAAACTTCCCTCGTAAATGATATCTTTCATTAAGGCAACTGATTTTTATATGTATTTTTTTATATGTAACGTATCAGTAATCTAACTTCCTAAGAAATTTTACCTACAAACTCTTTCCTCCATACCCAGTTTAAAGGATAACAGAGGTCCCTGTCATTTGGTATACAATTTTATCAGCAGGACTATCTAAGCACTATAAGGTTACAGATGCTCCCATTCAAGGCTCTCAATTTGCCTTAGGTAGGAATATACTCCTCTAAGTGTATGAATCCAAACCAGTAAGTTGTTTTAACATAAAACTTTTACTTAGGTCCAAAAAGAACCACCTTAATAATAGAAATTCTTTTCATTCCAGAAGTAAATTCTATTCACTTATCCTCAAAATTTCATGATATGGTACATTTGGGGAGATATATACCTGTACAATAAGAGGAAAAATAATATGATTAGCTCATATTTACTGAATGCCTACTATGTGCTGGGCACAATATTAAGCAATATGCATACATTGTGTCCTCTAACCTTCACTTTATGAGGCAGTTAATACAATTTTACCATTTAATGATGGGCAAAATTGAAACAACTATTTTGAGTTTACAATAACTGCCAGAGTCAGGATTATGAACCACAGAGTTCAATTTATTAATCATACTGTCATTCCTTCTACAAATATTTACTGAGTGCCTACTCATTAAAGACATTGCTCAGTGTTCTGGGAATATACCAATGAACAAACAGTAAGGCCCTGGGCTCCTAGAGCCTACATTTTAATCAAGGTAGATAGCAACTTAAACACATGAGTGCAAGCATACTGTGGCAAAGAAGACTGAATGTCCAACCAAAACATGTATTTCCCCTTTCACAGACTATTATTTGTCACTGAGAAGCATTTGTTCAGCCAGGATTAAATTTCTTAGATCCCCTTGCATAAAGATGTGGCCATGTGACTACTTCTTGTGAAGAGAATGTGAGTTAAAGAGATCTGCATTCCATTTCAGCAAAGGCTTCAAGAAATCTGGTGCAGGGTGCAATCCCACTTCTCTTTCTCCTATTATCTAAAGTCCTAAGAAACAGAGAAGCCTCTACAAGGAAGCTACCCAAGTCTCCAAATTTCTACTTAGAGGAAAGACATCTGCCGACCAGGAAGAGATCCTGTGGACTGTTCTGTGAGTGACAAATAGCCAATATGGGCTAGGACATTATACTAGGCTCTATTTCTTAGCAGCTAGCACTACCCTAAATAACACAGAATATGGTACCTTGATTTGAGTGCTACCATGAAAATAACCTAAATATGTGACAATAATTTAATGGCCAAGCAGTGAGCGACATGAAACAGATATCATAGGCTAGAAATATGAAGACCTACATTAATTATCTTGTTATAAAATATTTGAGAACACTGTTGTCTACAATAACTGGGAAGAATGACCCAGCACCTACTAAGCCTATAGCTCTAGGAAGCTTAACTTTTGAGTGTTAGTTTTTGTCAGGTTAATGCTTGCTGCTTTTTCTAATGCATTATAGGAAACTAATAAGCTCAAGGTAAAGTTGACTGCTTAGCAAACAGAAACTAAGGAACTTGCTGGGAGAGAGAGACAAATAATAAAAGACCATAAAGATCCTGAGATGGGAATGAAAAATGAGGACAAATGTTTATATAAAAATTATAATTTAAACAAATATACTCAGCTGTAAACATAAATAAGACTGTGGGTGTGGCCTTCCAACTCTCACATATTCTTTCAGGTGGCCACCATAGGATGAGAGGCATACATTTGTGGAAGCAAAGAACCAAAGCAGTCTCAAAAGAGATACTAGAAACTGTGGGGGTGGGGAGGGAGGATAGACGTACAACATGGATTGGAAGCAGATAGAGCAAAAGGCTAATAAGTTTTGAGGAAATTCTACACCAAAGAAACCATGACCCTGGCTTTTAAAAAGCCTTGGACTCTCAAACCCTAAAAGCAATCCTTGGTCTCTCCAAGTTTCATGAGCAGGAAGCAAGTTGCAAAAATTGCAAAGCTTCTGAAAAAGTTATTTTCCTAGATGTGCCCATGGATAAAACTGAAGAACTTTTTTTGTAATGTTTTGTTTTGGAGAGAAAAAAAGACAGCGTGAGCAGGGGAGGGTCAGAGAGAGAGGGAGATACAGAATCTGCAACAGACTCCAGGCTCTGAGCTAGCTGTCAGCACAGAGCCCGACACGGGGCTCGAACGCATGTACCGTGAGACCATGGCCTGAGCTGAAGTTGGATGCTCATGCTCAACCGACTGAGCCACCCAGGTGCCCCAAAACTGAAGAACTTCTTAGAAGGCAAGCAAATAACCATAGATAACAATGGAGAAGGAAGTTCCTCCCAAATGCAATCTAGGCTCTAATCGAGAAAAAAATGGGTGCCTGGGTGGCTCGGTCAGTTAAGCATCTAACTCTAGACTTTGGCTTAGGTCCTGATCTCATGGTTGAGTTGTGAGATGAACCCCCATGTCAGGTTCTGCATTGAGGGTGGAGTCTCCTTAAGATTCTCTCTCTCTCTCTCTCTCTCTCTCTCCCCCTCTGAAAAGAAAGGAGAAGGAGAGAGAGAGAGGGAGAGAGAGAGGGAGAGAGAGAGAGAGAGAAGGGGAGGAGAGGGGAGGAGAGGAGAGGAGAAGAGAAAGGAAAAAAGGAAAGATAAAAAGAACAGAGAAAAGAAAGGAAAAAGGAAGGGAGACAGGAGAGGAGAGGAGAGGAGAAAGAAGAGGAAAGAGAAAAGAAAAGAAGAGAAAAGAGAATAAAAGGAAAGGACAAGACAGGATAGGAAAGGAAACGAAAATTTCTCTACTGGGAAAACAGTCTTCATAATTCTGTCTTAAAGATTCCATTATGCTCTGGACTGCTGACTGCCATGTAATTGTCCATCTTCCCTGTTCTGAATGGGAATTATGTTATACAGACGCTGTTCCTGTTCTACCATGTTATTTAGACATAAGAGAGTGATATCCTCATCACCTCCACCTCCTTGCAAGTAGGTGAAGGAATGTGACTAGTTATGACCAAAAGAATTTGAGTAGGGTATATGTGCCCATTCTGGACAAAAATTTTAAGAAGTTAGTATGTTTCCTACACACTCATTGTCCCCTTCTGCTGCCTTTAGACTCTAGAGAATAACATCTGGATGAAAGACATCTTGGGCTATGAAAACTCACATGGAGAACAGTTGCCTGCCAAAGAGGAACATTTATCTTGAACTACTGCACAAGCAATAAATAAACTTCTATAGTGCTAGAACTATCATACTATGTGGTGATCTATTTGTTACCTCCACTTAATCTTCATGAAATAATCCACATGCACAATAAAATTCTAAATGGTGAAGTTCTAGGAAGAAAATAAAACAGGGTGATGGAGAGCACTGTATCCCAATTTTAGTCGGAATGACTGAGATAGGAAGATCAGAGAAGGTGTCTCTTCAGAGGGTACAATTTAGTTGAGAAAAGAGTAGTCTGGTGAAATTTGGAACAAGCAACTAGGGCAAAAATTATAGCACACTTAAAGCTTTTTATCTGTAAACTGTAAACAAATTTTATGCTTTTAAGAAAGAGCAAAATGTCCAGTGTGGATGAAGTATAGATAGAAAAGGGAGAGAGGTTGAACTTAGTGAGTTTTGCATCTTACTGGTTTAGTGAGAAGACTGGACAAATTTCAAGTCTAATGGGAAGGTTTGGGGCAGAATGACATAAATGATCTGTCTACATGAAGAATGACTTAAGGTAAGTGAGATGGCAGAATGAGATCAGTCAGGAAGTTACTATGGTATTTTAGGCAGGGCATAATGGTGGCTTGCCAAGAAGAGTATGGATATTGATGGTGAAAAGTTGTCACATCAGGCTATATCTTGGAGCTACAGCTGACATGGCTTGGATATGGATTAGACATTCTGGGTGAAGAAAAAATAAGAAACCAATGATACTTACATGCCTGGCCTTAAAAGCTAAGTGGATGGTGATGTTCTTTGCTAGGATATAAAACACTGAGGGAATATGAAGTTGACTATATTTGAGAGAAGGAATAATTGTGAGTGTGTGTGTGTGTGTGTGTGTGTGTGTGTGTGTGTTTTCTGCAGAGTACTCGATTCAGGTTATGAATTAAATGTGAATTTTTAATATAGGTATATTAATATATGTTTCTTATTTTTGAGTTGACCCAATTATGTGAGAAAAGGGTGCTAAATTTTGGAAGTTTTAGAGAGACCTAATAAATACATTACATCCGTCTTCTTCTGAAGCCTAAATTTGAACTTGACTGAGCAACAAATCCAGGAACCAATTATGTAAAAATCTAAATATCGCTTTTATAAATGATGAGGCTAATTAGAAAATATAACTGTAGACCCTAGGCTAAGTAGCCTCACTAATACTAAATCCCACATCTTTCCCTGTCACAGGCAGCCCTGGAAAAAACCATGCCTACATTGCAGTGAGATTCCTAAACCCATAATAGAGAACCTATGCCGACACATACTTCCTGAGCAACAGGCCAGACATGCCTGACCGCACATGTCTAGGCTCTTCTTCCAAACCCACCACCAACCATTTCAGTGTGTCCAATTCTTTTGAGGAAAGAGTGAGGCAAATGAGTCTACAAATGCTATGTACCCAGAAATATAAAGGAAAGGAAAAGACATTTCTGTCTTAAAACAAATACAAGTAAGTGGGTATTATAGATGTCTGCAACACCTCTATATCCTCTATAATGAAAACAAAGGGAGGGGACTTTCAATGAACAGATGTCATTTTACAGAGAGGTGAATATGTCAGAAATGGCCTTCTCCCTGATACTTTTAAACACAGTTCTTGGGACTAAGGGGCAGATCAAAGCCAAGTTGAGATTTTACTTTATTTCAGTTAGTCAAAGAAGGGGGAAAATATGTCTTGTCCATTAGTTGGATGTGAAGTGAAATTCTGTTTCCCTATTTTCCAATCTCATATGATATGGGTTGCTCATACCCAGAGGGGAAAATTGTCACACTTCCTCCAGCTACAAACTGCCAGCTCACATTCCATCACTGCCACCGCTTCTCGCAAGTTCCTGATGATTTACTGACAGAACTGATAACTCCATCTGAGGACTCTGGTCCTTGGGCCTTTCATCTTTATTCTTTCTTGACTAACCATTCCTCCCTGAGGGATTAAATAGTAAAACTACTAAAAAAGAGTCGACACAAAGGAAGGAAATATGCTGCACAAAATGCTGTTCTTGGCCACCAGGCTAGCTCAAAGCTCCCTACTTTCCTTTTATTTTAGGTTTAATCTGTGGACTAGAAAGGCACTGCTCACAGGTCTTTTCCTCATGCTGCCGGGGCTCTGCTCAGCATTGGAGGGAATTACATTTCCCAGGTTCCCTTCCCGATGTGGGTTCACCACCACAAGGCACTGGTGGAAGACTGGAGGGTAGAAGGCAGGGGGAGACTCACAGCCACTAGACTTTCCCCAGGGTCTAGTCCCATGACAACCATTCCGCCTGCAGTTCCACCTCGTGACTGACAGCCCCAAACATGACACTAGCTCTTGCCAGATAAATCTAAGAACACCCCTCCTCCCGTCCATCATCTCTCCAAATGTAGAGGTGATAACAGCTTCCAGTGAGTTCTCAATTCTAGGAGAGTTCACCACCCCTGTTTAGCTTCTCACCTCTTACATCCAATTCCCTATTATATTCCTTCTGTGAAAATATCTAGGATGGTTTCTTGCCTATAGGCTAGAATATATCTGATACAGCCAATGTGTCTGGGGTTTTGTTGTAAGTTTGTTTGTATATACGACACCAGGAAGAAGCAAACTATGGCTTTCAGGCCCGCTGCTTGTTTGTGTAAATAAAGTTTTATTGGAACACAGCCATGCTCATTCATTTAAATATTATCTGTAGTTGGTTTTGTGCTACAACAGCAGAGTTGAGTTCCTGTGACAGAAACTTTATGGCACTCAAAGTCTACAATATTTACTACCTGGCCTTTCACAGAATGTGTTCACTGACTCTTGCACTAAATAAAGCAAGATCTTCCATCTAGACGCCCAGGTGATCTCTGTGATCCTTACAGTCTAGACCAGCACTGTCCAATAGAAATATAATATGAGCTACCATGTAATTTAAATTCTCCAGTAGCCATATTAAAAAAACTAAAAAGAAACAGGTGAAATCAATTTCAATGCTACAATTTTATTCAAGCCAATGTATCTTATAATACTTTCAACATTTCGCCAACATAAAAAGCTATCAAGATAATTCACATTTTTAGTACTATGCTTTCAAAATACACTGTGTATTTTACACATGTAGCATCACATTTTGGAAGCTACATTTTCATTGTAAATACTTGGTTGCTATATAGCTTTCATGAAATTTATAGTTGAAAAATGTAGATGTATAGTTAATAACCTATGATACTGGATAAAACAAAAAATAGTGACAACACTAAATGCTACTGAAGATGCAGATAAACAGGCTCGCTCATGCACTGCTACTGGGAATGTAAAATACTACAGTCACTCCAAAAGCAATTTGGAAGTTTTTTCTATAAAATGAAACATGCAACTACCATATGATCTAGCAATCGTACTCTTGGGCATATATCTCAGTTAAATAAAAACATATTTTCACATGCAAACCTCCACACAAATGTTTTATTGCAGCTTTATTCGTTAGAGCCCAAAACTGGAAAAAGAAAAAGTCCTTCATCAGGTCAATGGTTAAACAATCTGTGGTACATCCATACACTAGAATATTACTCAGCAATAAAAGGGAACAAACTATTAAAACAAGGAACAATGTGGATAAATCTCAAAATTAAGTGAAAAAAAATCCAGACTCAAAAAGAAGCTTAACATATAATTCCACTAACATGGTATTTTTGGAGTGACAGAATTATAGAAATGGAGAATATACTGGAGGTTGCCAGGGTCTGGATGGGAGATGTTGGGATGTAAGTGTGACTCTAAAATATAAAAGGGCCCAAGAGGGATTCCTGTGGTGATAGAGAAGTTTTGGATCTGACTATAGAACGTTAACATCCTGGTTGTAAACTTGAAGTACACTTTTGCAAGATGTTATCACTGAAGAAACTGAGTCAAGGATAATAGTCTCTGTATTATTTCTTACAGCTGCATATAAACCTACAAAATAGAAAGTTTAGCTTTGATAAAAATAGACTCACATAACCAAGCTTCTCTCTAACTAAAAGTTTTCCAATAGCTGAATCAAGTATCAGTTTATAAATTTTAAATATTGATTAAATTTCACAAAACTAGAAATCCAATCCTTAGTCACTCTCACCACATTTCATGAGTTCAACCGCCACATGTAGCAAGTGGCTAAAGCATTACACAGAGCACCTCCAGATACTCTTTTTTTTTTTTTTTTGGTCTAGAACAGGTAAAAAAAAATATAGCCAAATTAGAGCCATTCAACAGGAAAATGGCCACACAAAACTACTCCCCGAAAGCACACTTCCTACAAAGAAACGTACATTTCTGCCTTTAAAATTCTGCAATTCCAAAAGAGGCAATGAAATCTCCATGGTATTAAAAACTAACCAGTTGTGACAAACTGCGTGTAGAGACGTATTGTTCTTTAGATAGTTTCTCAGCCAGCTAAGAGGATGTTAGACGTTCATTTCCTTCTCCTCCCTCATTTTAAAAAGAGGAATACAATAAATAAAAGTGGATTGTTTTAGATTACCGCTTTCCCCACCAACCCTATTTCTGCATGAACAATGGGGTTCGGCGTGATGAGCGGTGACGGTGACGGCACACATTCACAAAAGAGAAGCTGATTCTGTGCTCAGAAGGGCCCTCTTTGACAAGATGACAAATGAAACTGGAAGACAAAGTGAAATCGCAGCTCCTGCACACACCAGGCTGGCTGCCCTGCAAAAGGGCCGTGGGAACCGGGGGTGGGAGGGGGTGGTCTCTGTTAATGGAGCACTAAAGAGAGGTGTGCAGGGTTCAAGGGGTCTGCTCTGCTTGGGGACCATGGTGATTAGCTGCTCAATGAAACAATGGTGGGGGTGGGAGGGATAAAGCAAAGCGTCCCTTCTATTTATGTGTGTTTTCCCACTGGTGGGAACTCGAGGGAGACATGCTCCTTTTAAATAGACAACAAGTGGATCAGGCTGTGAGAATATCAGCAGAAACGATTTTCTAAAGGAACCGTAGCAATTTAGCAGTTTTGGAAAGAAGTCAACAGACCGTCAGTCTAGCGCTCAAGGCCCTCCATCACCTGGACCTTTGTGCCCCCCGCATTTCTTGCCTCCATCCTCCACTCACATTTGGCCTACTTGTCTGCTTCAGAACACCGACCCAACTACCCCTGCACCTTTGCTTAGGCTATGACCTCTGGCTACAGGGACACCTGTTCCATGTCCCTTTATCTGTCCTCTAAAATCCAGGTAAAACCACCCCTCTTGGAAACTCAACAGCACCATAAATAATCTTGCCTTCCACAAGATTTTCATAGCAAACAAAATAACAGCTACCATATGATTACACTCACATATGGGATCTAGAAAATAAAACAAACGAAGTGAAACCAACCCATAAATACAGAGAACACCGATGACTGCCAAAGGGGAGAGAGGTAAGGGGACAGACAAAATGGCTGAAGTCGAGTGGGAGGTAAAGGCTTCCAGTTACGGAACAAATAAGTCATGATAGTAAAAGGAACAGCGTAGGAATACAGTCAATGGTATTGAAGCAGTTTTACACGGTGACACATGGTAGCTACCCCTATGAGCAGAGCATAACTTAAAAACTTTTTGAATCACTATGCTGTATACCTGAAACTAACATAACATCATGTGTCAACTATACTCAGATTTAATTTTTTAAAAAAATAACCTTGGGGTGCCTGGGTAGCTCAGTTGGTTAAGCATCCAACTTTGGCTCAGGTTATGATCTCATGGTTCAGTTCGTGGGTCCAAACCCCACATCAGGCTCACTGCTGTCAGCCTGTCAGCATGGAGCCTGGAGCCTGCTTCGGATTCTGTGTCTCCCTCTCTCTCTGCCTCTCCCCTACTCACGCTCGCTCTCTCTCGCTCTCTCTCTCTCTCTCTCAGAAATAAACATTAAATTTTTTAAAAAATAATCTTAAAAAAATAGGAACAGCTGCCCTTTATTGGGCAGCTCCATGTTCCTAGTTCTGTGGCTGAAATTTTCATGCTCCCTAATTTAATCCTCACAAACCTACTGTGCATGAAACACTATCCCCATTTTACAGACAAGTAAACTGAGGCCGAGAGCTATTTAAGTAGCTATTTTAAGGTCACACAGCAGGTAACTGTCAGAATTGGCATTCAAATTAAATCTTTTTTTTTTTCTTTCTCCAAAACCTGTTCCTTTATCCCTGTACTATTCTATTAACTCAGGACGCAGGCATTTAGCCAAACTACATTTATAGAGCATCTGTTGGATGCCAGGCAGTGAGCTAGGCACTAAGGACAACGTAAATAATAAAGTCACACTATAATCATATAAGTGCATTTTGTAAAATATGTACAAAGAAGTATAAGGTTTCACAGAGATGGGACATTTACAGTGGATTTGCAAGATGAATGAAAGTTTAGCAGGTAGAAAGGGTTTGATCAAAGGCATCGAAAGGGGTGGGGGGATGCAGGATGATGCATGCTAGATGGAGAAAATGCATGTTCAAAGATAAAGAATTCCAAGGTCCACGGAGTGTTAAATACAGCTCAGCAGCAGGCTAGAAATATGGTCAAGGACAGGTTATAAGGAATTGCATCGTCATGCGTAGGAATTGGGAAGTATTCTGTGGGTAAATGAGATCCAAAGGATTTTTCAGCAGAGGATGATCAGATCACATGGGTATCTCTTTCCTTCACTCATCAAGTATATATTGAGCACCAAGCATTGTGCTGAAATTAGAGACATAAATAAGGGTTTTCAGTTGAATGGTGGAAAGAAGCAAATAGATCAGCAACTATATAAAAATAGAGAAACTCCTAGTCAGAGATTTGTGCAGGGCGATACGAACACAGAGGATGGGGCACTGGTTAGAACGTCAGGAAATAACAGGTGTCAGGAACAGTTCCCTGGAGGGATACCACACTGGGGAAGGCCGGAGGATGAACCAGAAGGTGTCAGGGAATAAAATGAGAGAACTGCAAGTACAAGAGGAATATATTTGAGAATTATTTCATAGAAATAATTAAAATATTTGCTAACTTAGAAGAGTAGGTGTGGGGACAAGGACGAAATAGAGGTAAGAACTGGGTCATGACTAAAATCTTTATTCCACTATCATTATGCGAAGGCAAGGTATTTGTATACAGTAAAAGGAACCGCCAATAATTCACAAAAAAAAACGTATAGAAAGAAAATATTGGGAATGGAATAACAGAATACCAGGTAACAATATCATATTTTTGTTCTTTTTAAAATATTAATCATTACATTACTTAGTTAACAATGGTAAAGACTGAGGCATTTCACACAACAAAAAAGTACATGCTTGAATTTGCTAAAATAATATACCCTATTCTATTTATTTACATATTTATTTTGATGTTTGTTTGCTTACTTATTTATTTTGAGAGAGAGAGAGAGGGAGATAGAACACAAGTGGGGGAGGGGCAGAGAGAGAGGGAGACAGAGAATCCAAAGCAGGCTCCAGGCTCTGAGCTGTCAATACAGAGCCCGATGCAGGGCTTGAACCCATGAACCATCAGATCATGACCTGAGCTGAAGTTGAATGCTTAACCAACTGAGCCACACAGGCATCCCCGTATTTTATTTATTTTTAAAGTTTATCCATTTATCTTGAGAAAGAAAAGGAGAGAGAGAGAGAGAGAGAGGATCACAAGCAGGCTCCTCACTATCAGCATAGTGTGGAGCCCAATTTGGGGCTCCAGGAACCTTGAGATCATGACCTGAGCTGAAAGCAAGAGTCAGACTGAGTCATTCAGGTGCCTCAATAAATCCTATTTTATTTGCTTTCTTGTTCCATAGGCATCTTGCATGTTGCAAACTAAATTCCCTGCAAATCTGTAACATGCACTTACCAATATATAATAGAGTTCTCCAGAAGCCATGTTTCATTTGTTACATCACTCTGAGAGCATAAATGTGTGCTTATGAATCCTTGTGCTTTTCCAAAAATTTTCAAGCTTTGGAGTATAGCTCTGTACATTTCCAGAGATTACCTGAGGACTTCTACTGGGCCCTTATGAGGTTGCTTTAGTTTTACCTGCTATCATCTTTGTAACCTCATTGCCAACCAATCGTTATTTTGAAATCTGACAATTGTCCCTATGCTTATGTGGAAACACCATAAGAAGTCTACTTTGCTGTGTTACAATATTCTTAAATTTTTAAAAAAATCTAAATTTTAAAATGTGATCCATGTGTTATTTTTAACTTAATAATATTTTAAAATAACATTTATAATGTATTTTTCTTATACTTAAGGTTAGTTTTTAAAAAAGAGAGAATTGAAGACCCACTTTCTCAACACACAGGGACATTAATCTATGTGCAAAAATGTTGAAAAAGATCAGAGTTCTTGACTGAGGAAAGGGAAAAACACATTCCAAAGAAACCTAAAATAAAAGTAAGTCAAAAAGGGTCTTTATCTCAGCCTCACAGATGTTAAAACTTGTCTCACTGCATCTCATACAACAGAATTTTTGGAAATATTATAAAGGTGCAAGCTGAGGTACACCATTAATTTTGAATCCAATTTCTTGGCATTTAAAGAACAAGGAATTGGATATTCCTTTTTGATGAGATCTTTAAAAGTTAAAAATGACTGAGAACGACTTTTCAAACTAGAAATGAAAAGCACCAGAAGCATCTTAAAGGATAAGACACTGTGTTGCACAGAGTGGAGAAGGGACCACAGTCCCCGAGTGACCAACTAACGTTGTCTATACAACTGATAGAGAGGGCATAAGACACGTCCTGACATCAAAGTTTGAGAGCCGCGAATCCAAGCCTCAGCTGCATCCTCACTTCTGCTTGATAGTCTGTTTCATACATCGACATTTGCCCTTTCAAACCCAAGTATCATCCCTGCGTCACTGAGAATACACTAGCCCCCATGAGGATATGAGAACCAGCTCCTCAGACCTAGACTTGCACATGCTGCCTGCTGCCCACTCACGGGGCCACACTCCCTGCCCCTGCCCTGTCCTCCTGGCTAGCGGTTCGTGGCCTGTCCCTCATGTTCTCTCCAAGGTGTAAATCTCTCCTTCAATCTCTCCCCAAAATTGGTTCCATTCCCACTAATGATTAAGCTTTTCATATAAAGAGGGAGGGAGAGATAGAGAAAACACAGAGCCCCTTCTCTCAATGCCAGTTTTGCCTCAAGCTACTATTCCACTTTTTGTTAGTTTTTAATGTTTTATTTATTTTTGAGAGAGAGAGAGAGACAGAGAGACAGAGCATGAACAGGGGAGGGGCAGAGAGAGGGAGACACAGAATCTGAAGCAGGCTCCAGACTCTAAGCTGTCATCCCAGAGCCTGATGCGGGGCTCGAACTCACAAACTGTGAGATCATGACCTCAACTGATGTTGGACGCTTAACTGATTGAGTGACCCAGGCACCCCACATTTTGCTGCTTTTGTTTCCTTTGTAGTTATGAATAGTGGATACATACTCCAGGTCCATGACCCCTCATCCACAATGCTAAAGTGCAAAAAGTTCTAAGAACAATATTATATGTATATATGTATATATACACATATGTCTACATATACATATATACACACATACATACATATACATACAATTGCAAAATATGCATATATACAATTGCAAAATGTATGTATATACACATATTTTGCAATTCATTTGAGAGCAAAACCTTATATTCTAAACCTGGCAGATTATAAAATCTGCAGGAAACTGACATCTGAGATTAATTTTCTTATATTCTTCTGTAAAAATATCACCATGACAGTGTAAGGACACAAGTCTAAACCAGACTGACTCCATAATAGGCTTTAAGTTTCCCCTCTAAACTAGAAGGCCTAAGTTTCAGTTTCCCTGAAACTATCAGGTAGCTACACACTGCCCAAGGCCGAAGAAACTGCCCACCACTTCACTCCACCACACTACCTTGGCAACGCCCAATCAAGAAAGGCCAGCAACTATAGATAAAGCTTAGCTACCTAATGTTAAAGTTAACCTGTTAGGCGCCGAACAAGACCCTAGGCTCGCTCTGTAATTGGTTGAATTTAAAAGTACTCTAAATGTTGTAATTGGGTCTCGCCAAAAGTAGCAAATACTCTAGACAATGTGTATGGTTAAACCTGCTGTCAATGATATTGTATAATTATGATTGGATCACTGTTTCCATGCCACAACTTCTGTAACTCCCCTGTCACAAACCCCATAAAAACCCTACTCTGCCTTTGTTCGAGGCTCTCAGCATGGATCCACTGCATTGGTGATGTCTGGGGGCCCGAGCTCGAGCCCGTAATAAAGCCCTTTGCCTTTGCATGCGTGACTCGGTCTCCCCGGTGGTCTCTGGTCGTTGAGGATACTGCGATCTGGGTATAACAACAGATCCCACTGTGCTGGGGGTGCTATGTAACACAAAGTATATATGCACTGTATTATATTTTTAAAACATCCATAGTTTGAAAGGCATCTGGCCCCAAGGACTTGAGATGAAGGACTGTAAACCTGCAATATTTTTCATATCAATCTCAATAAGGAGCAATTGCAAAAGTATTTACACTATATCTGTGATTAATACAGAGGCTGATATGAAACACCAGTGGTTTCTGACTCAAGAAACCCGGCTACAGAACTGTGGTCTAATTTACACAACGGTACTACATTAAGGGGCATTAACATGTCTAGACACTCCTCATATACCATTTAATATTCTCAGAGAATGTATCCTGGCCCAAGTAAGGAGAGCAGTCTTAATGAAATAAACTCTGATGATCCCCAGGAGGACCAAACAACAGATACAAAGAGAAAATAATGCTGCTTTTCTCCCAGCCACCAGCCTGCAGGAGCGGTTTTCACAGAAAGGTGTGTGCGGTGGGGAGTGGGCTTCACACTCGGATGTCAATGTCCAGTTTACCAAGGAGGTAAGATTATATGCACTATCATTCCAAACTGAGGTCAAAATCAAAGCCTCCTAAAAGATGTAGTTTGAGAGAGATAGTGACAGGTGACATTTGTCAAATATATCTCCTAAAGTCTGCTGGATACTCTATTCTTATACATTCTGCAACTGTCATATATACTGTTATTCTTTTACTTTAGAAAATAAAGAGAGGGCCATCAGTCTGCACAAAGCTGCCGATAAGATTCATTTTTATTATTAGTTGGTGGGGAAATCTCTCAAAGGTCTCTTTTATCTAATTATTCATCTAACAAATTTCCATCAGTCTTTGGAAGGAGAAGTAGAGGTAATATTGTAGGCTCTGAGGTCAGGCTGGCTGGGCTAGAATCCTCTTCTGTGACTTTGTGACATGATCTAACCTCTCCGAGCCTCTGTTCCTCACATAGGATATCAGGAATCACCTACCTCAAGGGGCTCTCATAAGGATTACATGGGATTTTCCCTGTAAAGCATTTAGCACAGTGTCTGACACATGGTAAGCATTCTGCAAATGTTAGTATAGCAGGATCCGAACATTCAGACTCTTTTATTATGCAAATTTAATTATTTTGTTTTACTATTCACTGCTGCAGTAGAAAAAGGAAACACAAATATTTCCATTTCTCTTCATCACCTAAGAGGTTTTGATGATTAAGTCCTCCCTGCTCTCAAGGAAAGGGGAAATGGTTTTTGTGTGCCACTAGCTCAGGTTCTGAAATGCACAGGACATCAAAGTCTACTTTCAAAAGAAAAAGAGAGTATCTGGTATTTAGGGAAGAAATAAAGAGTCTCACAGAAGCAGGAAGCAAAGAGGAGTTTCCTGAGAATAGAAAGAGCTTCTTTAAAGTAGGAGTGATGGTATGGGACAGGCTTTTGGACCTGGAATAATAAAGACTCAGCTCTTATAACACTAACTGCACCCAGAGAGGTGGAAATTACTGTCAAGGAATGAAATAGGGTTATGTCAGGGGAGGTGGGCTCAGAAGGCCTTGAAATCTACCCCACCAACGACTTCCAGTCCCAGCCCTGGCACCAAAGCAGCAGGCCACTGAGAGACACTGGCTGTCTCGGGGGTAACCTCTGTGACACATGAGTGATAACTGGAAAAGCTCCTATAGTAGAGACAATCTACAGTGAGGGAAGTGTCCCTAAGTCAAATCAAACTGAGTCTCCTAAGAGTCCATCAAAGTAATTCAGAGTCAAAAATTAAATAAGGGCATTTCTTGGAAGCTGGTGTTAGAAGGAGGCTCACATCCTCTACTTCAGGTATCATGACCCTGACTCTGTACTGCCATTTGTGAGAAGTTTTGGATACACAGCAGTGAACAAGGCATACAAGTCATTGCCCCTGAGAGTTTATTGTTTAATAAGGAAGACACCTCAAAAGCAATTTTAATAAGAGGTGGTGTGGTGATACAAGAAGTCTGAGATGCAAGTGGATTCAAAGGAATAGGACCAAGTCTAGGGGTCAGGGAAGGCCTCCCTGAGCACATGAGGTTAAAGCTGAGCCCTGTGATGTGAGAGTTAGGCAGGTGAAGCATTCCAGGTGGGGAGAACAGCAAGGGCAAAGCTTCAGAAACAAAAAGGGCCAGATATACTTTGGGACATAGAAGATGGCTACTTGGACTGAGGCACAGATAGCAAGGGAAGAAGTGGCTTGAGATGAGATCTGAGGGAGGCAGAGGTCTGGTCTCAGAGAGGTGATTTCACTGAATGACCCTGTTGAGTTTACCAGGGCAGCTCACGGGGGAGTCAGGGCAGCCCTCAGTGCCATGGCCATGAAGAACAGATAGAGCTCCTGAGAAATGGGATGAGGGAGAGGTCAATGCTGAGTGGACTAGACAGGGAATTCCAAGGGGGAGCAGAGAAGCTTGGAGCAGGCATGAAAGGGCTATATGTGGTGGCACTGCATGTGCACCAGCCTGTGTGAGTGCACTCCTGGCAAATTAGTGAGGACGCCAATGGAAATTAACTAGGGAATATAATATTTCTTCCATACTGGATATAGAATAGACTACTGCTATGGACTGAATATTTGTGTCTTTCTAAAACGCATATGTTGAGGCTCTATGCCTCAAAGTGATGACATTAGGAAATGTGAACCCTAGGAGATAATTAGGTTTAGATGAGTCATGAGGGTAGGTGCTTCATGATGGGATTCATGCCCTCAAAAGAGACCAGAGACTGTCCTTTCTCAGTATCTTTCACTCTTTCTCTCTCTCTTCCTTCCACTTCCTCTCCCCTATTATATGAAGCTATCACCAGAAGGCAGCCTTCTGCCAGCCACGAAGAGGGTCCTCACCAGAACCTGAACATGCTAGCACCTTGATACCAGATTTCACAGCCTTCCAGAAGCATGAGAGAAAAATACCTTCTGTTTAAGGCACCTAGACTATGGGCACTTTGTCACAGCACCCAAAGAAGACTAAGACAGGAGTTTAAACTTTTAAAGACCAAAGAAAAGTACTTCAGGATTGACAGTACTTGAAAACTCCAAGGTGAGGGAATGGATTTATGTAAGCAGGCATTGCTCTGGGCTTTGTGGAAAAACAGCAGAGAAAACTGTTGATCCTGGCCTGAAGGCATGGAAATATGTCTTAAACAATGAAGCCAGCTGTACGCATGCACAACAGCATCAAGGAAAGGGCCACCATCACACGAGTGCCCAATTACAAGACCATTCACAAACCATCTACTCTACACACTTATTTGTATCCATTCTAAATGGTTCTGATGGAGAACATGACCCCACACATAACTGCACAGATTTCTGAACCTTGAGCAGGAAGCTGGAATCCTGACTTAACCATGTCCTAATGCCATGTCCTAATAACTGGATGAGTTACTAGCTTCTCTGGACTTCACATTTCTCACTAGGAAAATAGAGGAAATAATTGCTTTCAAGGCTCTGTTGCTTGTAGAAATGCAGTCAACCAGCACAAGCAGAAGAAGATGAATTTGTTGTAAGGATTTCGATGATGACATGGATCCTACTGGAATGACAGTCAAGTATTCCCAGTGAAGGGAAGCAAAAACTAGAAAGCTTGTGGGGAGTGATTTCATGCTCAAATCGTCTGCCTCTGCTTTATGTCCTCATCCACAACCTCTGCTTTCCCAAACTGAACATGATGAACTATGGCTCTCCATGACCACCATGTTAGCTTCAAGTTACTAACAGAGACTAACTTGTTTCTGTACCTCTCAACTCCTAATTTCCAGGAGAGCACCTGGGCGGCCCAGCTCTTACCCAGAGCTGGAAGCCACTTACACCCACCTGGTCCCTAAAGCTCTCTGCTGTGGGAAGGTTGGGTGGGGGAGGAATAGGGCTTGGGAATGGATCTTAACAAATGACCTGTGGAATGACAGGAAGCCCAAAGGGAATACTATACAGGGAAACCTCATAACAGGTTATGTTTAGGATTCTTTAATTGCCACATGTAGAGTGGCTAGTAAATAAAATAATCAGTATGTTAGAACCTTGCTGTTATTGTACTCTCACAAAGAAATTACATCAACAGTCATTTCAGGCCATTTTCCTGACTGGCTGAAATGTATCTAACTGAGTCAGTACAGCCTTTGACTCACAAATCCCTCACCACAGGACCATTTCTCAGGTACATCTGTACCCCAGGCATTTTTTCATCTAGTTGTTCTATTGGCAATAATACAATTCACATTACTATTTAAGATAACTTATTTATGAGAAATCATCATATAGGTTCATGTTTCTGAAATCCCTATGTAGTCTGTTAAATATGCAAAGCAGAAGGCGGACTATGAATCACAACCTAAGTGGAGAAAACACACACTTGGACCCTGGAGACATCGCATACAATGTTAGAGAGCTGTGGTTGTCCTACACTTCTCAGATCTCATTAAAAGGACCTTGAATTTGGTTCTCCAGTGTTCAGTAAATATCGAATGTCACATGAGTACTGAATTTACCAAACAAACATATACACTCTGAATAACAAGTTTCATTTTGATGCAGAAAGAAGTGAATGCATAGGCATTTCTTCCAGGGAGACCTATTAACCTACCTTCAAGAGTTAAATGAAACCATCAACATCTAGAAAGACACAGGTTTGCTTTATCTGAATGGATGCACTTTTCCATACATTCTTCTCCTGGAGAAGAACAAGGTACCTTGTTACCAAAAACAATTTAGTTCAAGTTCTTAAATGGTTATGTAACCATTTTTTGCATCAAGAGCTAACAATCAGATGGAGCCTTGTGCCTGATGAGGAAGTCCATTATTTAAAGTGTTCTGACCCTCCAACTCAGGATCACCCTAGATAGTATCTTCTTATGAGCTCTTGTTAATTCGGTTCCACCAATATCATTATTTATTGCACTTGAAGTGTACATTGAATTAATAAAAAAATAATTTTCCAAAATAACTTATTGTTATGAAGACCATACCATCTGTGTTACTTATCACTTCTCCTGACCCTAAGGATGGGGTAATTGGTGATTAATACTGCTTCTGCTAAATTCAACACATACTTCACAAATGTTCTTACTTTAAGTGTTTTTGTAGGTGCCCCATGGAGATACAAAGGTGTGGTCTTTACTTTTGGAGAATTTATAATCTATGTCAGATAAAAGGTGTGAGTCTTTCAATAAAAAAACAATAGGCTCTAGGAGCACATGTACCCCAATGTTCATAGCAGCACTCTCAACCATAGTCAAAACATGGAAAGAGCCTAAGTGTCCATCAATGGACGAATGGATCAAGAAGATGTGGTTTATCTATACGATGGAATACTATATGGCAATGAGAAAGAATGAAATCTGGCCATGTGTAGCAACATGGATGGAACTTGAGGGTGTTATGCTGAGCAAAATAAGTCAGGCAGAGAAGGACAAGTACCATATGTTTGCACATATAGGAGGATTAGGAGGAACTTGACGGAGGACCATGGGGGAGAAGAAGGGGGTTAAGAGTGGGGGAGAGGGAGAGAGGCAAACCATGAGAGACTCTTGAATGCTGAGAACAAACCAAGGACTGATGGGTGTGGGGGAGGAGGGGGGAGATGGGCATGGAGGAGGGCACTTGTGGGGATGAGCACTGGGTGTTATATGGAAACCAACTTGACAATAAACTATTTGTAAAAAAAAAAAAAAATAGGCTCGGCTGATGGATAAAAATAGCAATGATCCAACAGAAATGACTGAGAATAGGAATTCAGAAGTAGAAGTGAAACAGGCTATAGTGCTTAGGAGGAGGCTCTATGTAATAGGTAAAAATTTCCAGTGGGTCTTAAGGGATGGCTGGGATACATATCATTGGAGGAGAGAAAGGAGCCCGTGGTGCTGCATAAGGAAACACAGTGGGGCAGCAAAAGCACTTGCAGGAGATACAATATTAAGCAGCTGGGCAGAGAAGGTTCCTAAAAGGCAATTTTCAGTTGAGGCTACCTTTGGGTCCCAGGGGACATTTGGCAATGCTCAGAGACTTTTTCAACTGTTACAAATGGAGAGGGGGTGCTACCAGCATCCAGTGGGTACAGATTAGAGATGCTGCCAAACATTCTAGAATGTACAGAACAGCCCCTCAAGAATTAGCTGATTTAACTGTCAAAGTATCAAGATTGAGAAACTCTACTATAAGAAGAGGTTAAGAAGGATTTGAAGTAGCTCATTAAAGTTACCCTCTTTACATCTAATGAGAGAGAAAATGGTAGGGTCCTGTTTAAGAGACAAATAGTGTATGAAGTTTTAGATGTAAAAACCTCCTCTTTATTGAGGGCCTCAAATGCAGACGGGCTGAACTTAGGTCTCTGGAATGAATTCATTCCATGGTCAAAACCTCCATTTCAAAGCAATAAGATCTACCTCAGGTCCATTTCCTACTAGTGGTTTCAAGGGGAATCAGGTCAGAATATGTAAATAGTTCAGGATCCTTCTTAGGAAGATGAATCAAAATACAAGTTCTACTAATGAAAGATTAATAGCAGGACCTTGATGATAGTTAATCATGAAAATGACAAAAATATTATGTTAATTACTTCCTGAGAAGTCTTTCCTTGCCACTCTCTATAAAATAGACTCCTCCATCACTTATGTCATCTTGCTATATTTTTTCATAGCACTTATCCATTTACAAATATCAGAAATTATTTTGGTGTGTAAGTAGATGAGAGAGAGAGAGGGAAAGATTTCAATTTCTACTGACTGTCTGGCCCACTGTAATGCAAAGTCCATGAGGTCAGGAATTTAAATCCATTCCTTATTGTATTTCTAAATTTTGAGAGTACCCCAACTGTGCTTTGAAAATGTACATGCTCATTAAATATATATTGAACAGGGGCACCTGAGTAGCTCAGTCAGTTAAGCATCCAACTTTGGCTCAGTTCATGTTCTTGCAGTTCACGAGTTCGAGCTCTGCATTGGGCTCTGCGCTGACAGCTCAGTGTCTGGAGCCTACTTTGGATTCTGTGTCTCCCTCTCTCCCTGACCCTCCCCGACTTACTCTATGTTTCTCTCTCTCAAAAATAAGTAAACATTTAAAAAAATTTTAAAAATAGGTGCTCATTAAATATATTGAATGAATAAATGAGAATTACTAACATTTGTATAGAATGTTATTACAAAGTAATTCATTTCATTGAAATACATAATTCAATACATATTTTTTGAAATAATTATTTCATTTATTTTTTAAAACTTTTTACTTATTTATTTTGAGAGAGAGAGAGAATGAGCAGAGGAGAGGTAGAGAGAAAGAGAAAGAGAGAATCCCTAGCAGGCTCCACGCTGTCAGCACAAAGTCTGATGTGGGGTTTGAACTCACAAACCATGAGATCGTGACCTGAGCCAAAATCAAGAGCCTGATGTTTAACTGACTGCCACCCAGGCACCCCAAAGTACTTTCATTCCTTTAACTAAGAATGACATATGTAGGCATTGTGACAGAGACTTCACTGAGAGATCTGAGCCTACCCCTTACACACCTTCCTGGACAGCAAGAATGGCACGCAATGAAAAAAGAATTACAGCCAAGTGTGATGAGTATTCCAGTACAGTGTCAGGAAGATAGATACTACTGTTCTTTTAATTTTATCGGTGAGACAATAGCAGGTTGGAGAACTTAGGGGAATTGTTCAAGTCATGTAGTTGAAAAGTAGAGATGAGATTCTTGTAAATATATACTGAGTCCTTAGATATGAAGCTTAATAAAGTGCACACCTAATTACAGTCAGAGCCCTGGCTCTACTCTGCCAATATCTAGTTTCTTCCACTCCTGCTGGCTGTGAGGGTGTCTGTGCATGCTTCTGTATCTGATTGCAATGGATCGCATGGCTCTTCTGGTCAAAATCAAAGACATCTACACAGTGAGATGACCTCCTGCCAACAGTGTGCCAGCGCTGTGGATCTTGAAGTCCTCAAGCAGAAGCATGGGGAGGGCGGGGGTGGTAGGGAGTATAGGTGGAGAGGGGAATTCACCCGAATTAATTCAGAGTTAGGTAACAGAATTAGGGATGGAAAATGAGAGTTGCCCCCCCCCCCCCAAACACACTCTGACATGACTAAATGACACGTTCAGATGCATTCAAATCCAAAACAAATTTCTGGATTCCCTGGTAAATATGTTCTTGTTTTATGCATCATCATAGCTGTGCTTCTTTCTTCAGGAAACATTTACTAAATGTCAACTGTGTGCCAGACATCGAGCTGGCCCTTGTCTGGAGACATTCTTGATTATCATGACAGTGTGTGGGGGTTGGGGGAGGTAACAGGTTCTTCTGGCGTCTAGTGGGTAGAGGCTAGATATAGTGCTGCTGAACATCCTATATTGCACAAAACAGCCCCTAACAACAAAGAATTATCTAGTTCAAAGTGTCACTATTACTGAGGTTGAAAAATCCTGGTGTAGACAGAAAGATCAAAGGGAAAAAATTCTGCCCTCCAGGACTTAAGATATGCAAATAATGACAATCCAACACAACAAGCCTCATAATGGACAATATCTAAGATACCCCAGGAGCACAAAGATAGCAGCAGTGATATCCACACTCCTGAGAAGTCAACAGAGGAAATCATGGTTCTTCGCCCTTGTTCTCTGATATGCAACATCACTGTTATGTTATAATTCATCTGAGTTTTAAAGGCAGGTGCTAGATATCACATCAAAGAATGGGGAAGTTGACTCCCAGTGATTTTTAACGGGCCCTGTTCCTTTCTGTCTGCAGAATAAAAAAAGCCCCATATGGCATTATAGGTCTAGAGACTGTCAGAAGCATTTTATGTCAACCCTTAAAGAACAGAGCAAGCTGATGTTTCCAGTAACAAAAATTACACTGTAGTTTGTACATGAATGTGGAACAAAAGACTTAGTTCAGAAATGAAAGAACAAAAAGAAGACCGCTTTTAAGTAATTTATCTCTACTGGTTAACAATAGGTACAACATATGAACTATCACTATCTCTTTCATAAACAATGATATTTTTATTATCACTCTCCTCATCGCTATAAGACAAAATATTTTACATATGATGATGTCCATGCAAATAAAAGGGTTTCTATAAGATAGATTCTTTTTTTTAAATGTTTTTTTTATTTATTTCTGAGAGAGAGAGAGACAGCATGAGCAAGGGAGGGTCAAAGCGGGAGGGAGACACAGAATCAGAAGCAGGCTCCAGGCTCTGAGCTAGCTGCCAGCACAGAGCCCGGTGCGGGGTTCAAACCCACGAACTGTGAGACATGACCTGATCAGAAGTCGGACGCTCAACTGACTGAGCCACTCAGGCACCCCTATAAGATAGATTCTTAAAAAAAAAAAAAAGAGTTCTATCTCTTTACATGGAATAGAAACACACACATACACCCCAGAAAACTTAACCACATTAAATGAAAGAGCAGAGTCAAATTTAATCTTATTATGGGAGAACTTAACTTCCACCCGGTCAACTAAAGAAACACAACACGCACTTTGGTTGTCCAGTAGGTCATAAGTTCAGTATTATTAACAGCTAACAGACGTTTTCTAAGTTGACATCTAAAGGTGTAATGCACCCTTTGGCCTGAGTGTTTGTTTTATATTGTCCCCTTAATTAAAATTGATTTAACTCTTATGATTTTTTCTCAAAAAGCAGCTTCTTAAACTAATTTGTTTCCACATATTCAACTCGGTGTCTGCCACAGGAGAGTCTCATTAAGATGCATTTTTCACCCACTCCTCTATCATGACACTGTAGAAATCAGAAAGGGCTTTCTACTCTGGGTTCCAAATAAAAATTTTGGCCATAGGGTGTTTTCCTGATCCAGCCCAAACTAGGATGCAGTCTTTTACTGATAATACAATACTTATTCATGCCTTGCTAATAGAATGGATTAGATATGAAGCCATTAAGTCTTATAGCTTTGACATGATATAACATCCATCTGGATAACTGGATCCTCCAAGTAATTATTGCTGAAACCAAGCCAACCAATATCAATCACACTCAACAAAGTATTCCACATATCATTTCATATTTTATGATGGATATTTGTTGCATAGATATTAAAAGAACTAATGATAACATCAATTGGCTTGGAATTAAATTGGCGTTTAGGTGATTCATAGTTAAAAAAAAAAAAAAAAACTTCTGGCCTAATGAATTCATCATAAAGATAAATAAAGAGTTCTTTGTCCAAGTTTCTCATTGGTGATGTGATTCCTATAGAAATACTACTGTTGATGTTTGCCTTAATTTCTGCTTTTTTTCCTGTTACCAGGAAGACAGTCTTTTCACAATTCTTATTTTACTACACTTTACTTTTACAATGAATGGTCCAAGTGTCATATTTTAGGTCTGATCAGGCCACAGGATTCATTTATCTCTCACTGATACAAACTTTACATGTCATCTCTTTTTCCATTAATTTGTATTTTCTGCATGGGTTGTTTATTCTCTGCTATGGAAATATAGTAAACTAGCCACCTTTAATCCTTTCCAGAAAACTCCTGCCTTCAGTTCTGCATTAGGTGTTCATCTGTCTTTACTGGATGTTAATGTGATTAAAATCCACAGGAAACTTTTAATTGCCAAAATGCTTCATATTCTAATTTAAACATTCCTGTGAGAATTAGTATACATCTTAGTCATCTAAATGTTTTCAGGCATAATTTAAGGTGCCCACCAAGTCACCCTTAAAGTGACAAATGTCTAATGTGACTATACTTTCATTCACTACTGCCCATTTTTACATGAGTATTTCCATCTTACAACGGAGACAACCTAAGTATTTATACTCAGGAATGCCTGTCTGCACACAAATTTTCACTATTAGTCATATGAAATGATGTGACACAGAAAATTTTTTAAAGTTACCCTAATAGAATCAAATGTAATGCCTTCAATACTAAGAGAACACTAAGATTAGTTTGCTTGTCATCTACACAGCTAGGAAGAAACCGTTTTGTACAATACTGGTTTGTGTGAAATCTACATTTTTTACATGGAAAATTCTTTCAATTGTTTCTATTCTAGTCTTTGATACCACAGTTTTATAGAGTCGTGATAATAAATGAAATAGTTTATAACTATATAGCTATAGAGAAGTTGAAGACTACATGACACGGAATTTGCAAAAAATAAAACGGTCCACAAATATGAAAAGAGATATAGCATCAGTTATGGCATTTGCTTTAGTATCATTTGTTACAGTATTAGCCCAGGCTGAGATAAACATTTAATTACATTGTTACATCCTGCTAATGTCCACAAGAAGTTGAGAGAAGTGGCGAAGCTTTCTCTCTCAGCATTGATGGTGGAGGGTGGATGGGGGTATGGCATGGAATCACCCAACATACCAGTAGAATGAAGATTACAGGAGGCATTCTTTAACCTCCTTTACACAAAGTTCAGGCCATGTCACAGACAAATGTGCACACTGCTCACACACATCCCATATTGATTACTTAAAAAGGCTCAGATTGGACTTCAGGTTGTATATTTTTGGAGGTAGATCTTACTGCTTCACTATTTAAAGGTGTGAAATTGTTTCTCTGTTCAATATTATCATTAGCTCAGATTTTGTTAATAATTTGCAAAAGATGTAAAGTTTAAGATTTGTTGTAAATGTACACACACGTGTGCCCACGCACGCACACACACACACACACACTGCACAAGCACACATACAAAGAAATTCTGAAATGAGTTCTCTTTCCACCCTTGTACCATCCACAACTGCATAGTCAATACTTGATTGGATTTTATTCTAAGGCAAAATGCAATCTTTAGAAGGTAAAACTTTAGCTAACAATAGAACAAGACTGTGCTGTTTCAAATAGATATAACAGAATCTAGAAAAATAAACTTTTCTTCCCTTTCTTAGTATAATAAAAAGCCTAGATTGTAGGTTCATCTTTCTCTAAAATGGAAGCCTATTTAATTGGCTAGCTTAAAATTTGTGGAACTTAGCACTGCAGAAGTAATTATGACACAGAGTAGTCAACAATATAAGTGCACAATTACTTCTGTTAAGATATCTCAATTTCTTCTGACAGCAATGCCAACACATGCAGTTTGGACTCCAAGCATCATAACATCCTACAGCTCAACTGAGGTAAAAAGTCACAAGGTACCAGTGCAGAAAAGCTAAGGATGGGCAGTTTCACTGATGGCAAAGCTGAGGTAGTTCCCTGGGGAAAGAAAATAGCAGATGATATTTTTTGTATTATTTCCTACATTTCTTTTCTTAGGGAATTCAAACATAAAATAACCAACATGCTTTGGCAGGCTTCAGCACCTTTCAACTCCACTAGTTGACTTGTTAATAACATTTGGCTCAAAAGGAAAATTATTGGTAAAATGAGTTGGCTGAGAACTGAAATCGCATCTTCATTTAAAGAATAACTTTGACAGAGAAAATAAACAAACAAACAAATAAAAATAAAAACCCTAAAAACATTCTAACTCTCCTGTTTTATATCAAGTAAAACAGATATAACACCATATAACTCTTCTGGCAGAAGAGTCTTTTGTGATATATAATACATGTATAGATTTCACTAGGATTTTCTGAGCAATTAGATTTATTTACTTAATAAGACTACATATATTTTATCCATTTTTTTTTTACAAAAGGAATAAAAGTTATAAAGTGCATTCATGTATGGGTAAATAGTACCTTTATATGATATCCAACTTCAAAATGAAAATAGAAGAATATAGTGATTTAGCTATTCACAGATATTTAGAATAGAAGTGATGTATGGAAGCTAAGATAAATTTTATAATTTATAATTTATTATAATTATAAAGACATAATTTATAAGAATTATATATTATTTAATTTTATTCTATAGTAATGCATATAATTATATATAATTTTTCAAATTATAATTTTTACAAAATATAATTTATAAAAACTCAGTGTACTTATGAATATATTTCAAATAATTACAAAAATCTAACAAAATGAAGACTGAAATTGAAACTAAATATTCACATGGAAATAGGAAATTTTACTCAAGTATTGAGGGTCAGTTAAATGTCCATATATCTGGCTGACTATCTTGGACAGAATTCAAGATGGTATCAACATCATCATGAGGTTTTTCTAAACATACAGATATTGCTACTGGAATTTTCAAAAAGAGATTTCTTCAAAGTTTAGTATAGGACCATAATTTTCCAGAAAGACAATGATCTGAGTCAGATATGCAATTTTCCCCATGAAGTAGCCTGTTCTTTTTTATTTCAGCGTCTTTTTTCCTGCAGTACATCATAGGCATAGGTGGTACTTCCAAAGGCTTAACCTCTCTGTGAGTTCATAAGCAACCAATTGTTTCCTTAAAAAAGAATAATAATAATGTGATTTACAGAATGAAGAGCTATAGTCACATGACTTTAGAGTGGTTTTTCTTGAATGATGAGTATCTGAGTGTGTGTGTGTGTGTGTACTAAATTAGGCAAAAAACAATGAAGGTGGATGAAGGTGGATGAAGGCCAGCAGCCCAGTCTATGAAAGTATAGATGAGCATACTTCCGATTTTACAGGAAGCCATTTTTGAATCATCATCATGACATTTTTTTTCTCTCAACTGATGAAAGAAATCATTTCCTACATAATTATTAATTAATGTTGATTTTTCAGAAACGTTCTATATTTCACAATTGAGATGCTATGGCAAAGTGGTAACCCTTCAACTGAATGCACAATTATTTCAGGAGGCAGTAGTGGTGAGGTGAAGGGCATTTCTTAGACATCAATGGAATAAGACAGACAGATTAGGGTTTTGTAACTAGAATTCACAAAATCTATATGATATTTTTTTTAACATTAAGAGGTAATATAGCCTAGAAAAAGAATTAAAATGCTATAAAGTCAGATAAATGTCAGATTCAAATCTTAGTTCTGCCACATGTATTGTTTAACTATGGGTATGTTACTTCACTGCTTTGTGACTCCTTTTCCTTGTCTATTAGATGGAACTGATAATGTTCACCTCAGAATTAGCTGTGATGACTCAAGAGCAAAGACAAACATAACACAGAATAGGGACAGAGTAAACAGGTTCTTAGAAAGAGTTTTTCTATGGGAAGAGGTCATCCAGAAGAGGTACTTAAAAGAAATTCATATGAAACTCAGAGCCTTTCCAATCCTGCAAAGGATGAGACACTTCCATTTAATGATTTGGAATCTCAGTAGTTGCCATGGCATACTTTATATTTCCTTTTTATATTAAATAGGATCTTTGGGATCATTGACTTAAATAATTTGAGCAACTCTTCTATTCTTATATTTTATTATCTTCTAACCCATTCTCCAGTTTCTATTAAAGGCAGAAAAACACAGTACCCTACTCCCTATCTACCCTGTAAGCAGTTAAGGCATGGACCTTTCTTATCCCTAGAATGCCACTCTAACTTTCCTTAGCAAAACTGTGAACTTTCCTCTTTCAAGATTTTTCTAAAGGAGCAGGGCTCTAAGACAATCAAATTCTGTCTCTGAATTTTGTATCCTATTCATCTATAAAAAGCAATGTGTGGATGTTCCCATTCCAACAACACAGAAAACCCACTTCTAGTTCAAATCTTCCCATTAGACAGATTACCATATGGTTGTTAACTGACTTACAAACCAATAGATGAAGACACTTTCCATTGAAAAATGTCAAACATTTGAAAAGTTCATGAATTAACAGCAGCCAACTAGACTTAAAAGACTTAAAAGACTGAAGTTAGTACACAGAGAGTTAATTTACCCATAAACTAGGGGTGCCCGGATGGCTTACTCTGTTAAGCTTCTGACTCTTGATTTCAGCTCAGGTCATGATCTCACACTTGTGAGATGGAGCCTAGCCTCAGGTTCTGCTTGGGATAGTGAGGACCCTGCTTGGGATTCTTTCTCTCCTCTTTCTCTCTGCTCCTCTCCCTATCTCCACCCCCCACACACCAAATAAATAAATAAATAAATAAATAAAATTTCAATAATTTATTCATGCACTATATAATTAAAGCACAAAGACTCTGACAATAATTGTTACTCATGCTATTGGCTTTTGCTACCCACACACTAAAAAAGAAACCATTAACTACCTACATTTTATCTTACTTTTTTAGTTTTTATTTTAGAGAGAGAGCTCGTAAGTAGGGTAGAGGGGCAAGGGGAAAGAGAGAGAATCTTAAGCAGGCTCCACCATCAATGCAGAGTTCAGCAGAGTCAATATCACCACCTTAGGATCGATCATGACCTGAGCCAAAATCAAGAACCGGAAGCTCAACCAACTGAGCCACCCACCAGGTGCACTTACTGATCCTTTTTATGTTCTAACTAAAGTGTAGTTGTAAGAGGTATATGAACTAAAATCTGATCACAAAATGGAAAGCTAATATGACAAAAATATAATTTTTAAAATAATGATAATGGGGGGAAGAATTAAGGAAAAAGAAGCAAAAGAAATTAGAACAATGATATGGAATCAAATACATAGAAATCGATGCAAGAAACAAAATCAAAATGCTAGTGTGATATGGACAATGAAATTTACATTTAGTGGACCCTTGTAGAGAATTCAATTTGTGTTAGAGGTTATGGAGGATGATAGAAGACAAAGGGTAAAAGCAAATAGGTACGGCCCCTGAGTTCAAGAATTTACAAAGTAGCAGAGGAAAAGACACACATGCATAAAGAAAGTTTTAAAAAAACCTCATAGGATACCAAAGAAGAAGTATATTTGTGTGTGCTGAAATAACAGTGGGTGTGAGAACGGGCATGGGATTTGGAGTCACCAGTTCCTATTCTGACACTTAAGGGCCTCATAATCTTGGTTAGCTCAGGTGACTCACTCTGGACCTCAGTTTCCTCATCTATAACATAAGGAGATTTGACTCAAAAATACTCAAAGATACTTAGAGTATTCTGTAATTCCACTGCCATGAGAAGGCATATCCCATGATCTGGATGTAAAAAAATTCTTGAAAGATGAGGTACCTGGGTGGCTCAGTCAGTTGAGTGTCCCACTCTTGATTTTGGCTCAGGTCATGATCTCATGGTTCATGATACTGAGCTCCACATCAGGCTCTGCAATGAATGCAGTACTGACAAAGGGTCAAAGAGGAAACTCAACACACAGAAAAAGTCATGTTTAAGACCCCAGAGCTAGAAAGGAGACAGTCATATGAAAGGCAAAACACATATTTGGTTGGCTGGAATGTGGATTCAATTAGAGATAAATAACAGTAATGAGATACAAAAAAAAAAAAAAAAAAAAAAGTAAGGCCTTGGGGAGATCAGTGGCTCAAGTAAAGAGATCACAACAGCAAAAAAATAATATGAATAAAATAATGAAGAGTGAGAAAAAAGAATTTAAGGCCAAAAGAATAATATTTTAAAACAGAAAACAAAGAAATTGAGGTGCAATTAAAAATCATAAAAGTAGAAAAATAGCTTTTGGGTTGATAAAGAGGTGAGAAAGGTAATTGAGTGTGAGGAAATGAATGTAGAGGTAGTTTAGAAAAAAGTAGATTTAGGTTACAACGTAGATAAATGGTCAAAGATTCAAGTATTATTTCTGAATTGGAGCCTGTATGACTGCATTAGAACGGGCATTCCAGCATCACTGAAGCCACCTAGAGAGTTTGGTTTCTTTAAGTGTCTTAGTTGTCAAACTCCTAGCATCTCTAAACAGGAGAAGTGAAGAACAGGAAGTGAAATTGTTGGAGACTTCTGATGAAATGCCGTCTTCCTTCTGAGCTCAAAACCAATTAATCAGTCTCAAACTGGACTTCCAGCAGCATCGAATGCAATGCAATGCTAACCATAATTATTATCTTAGCTAACATTTATTGAACCCTTCCATGCACTAGGAACCTTGCTGTGTTTTAAAGGCACTACCTCATTTAGTGTTTCCTATGAAAGGACGGAAACAGTTGCAGGTGGCCAGAAGCTGTGATTCTATCCTGTTTATCTTTTCCTCATTTACATGGGAAATTCAACACTCCTAGTAAGCAAGAGTATTAAAAAGTCAGTGCTGAGGACATTGGTTGTAAGCACACCAGGAAAGTACAGGTAGAATTATCATTATCACCTCACACAAATGAATCTGCAGCATTAAAAAGAAATCAGGGAAATGTCAAACGTGAAAAGAACTGCAGTGCATAAAAGTTAAATGAGCCAATACGATAGAACACATGCTCTTAAAACCCTCAGCCTCTCGCTTTTATTCTGTACTGTAAATATGCTATTACTACCTGGAGGGTGGATGAGGAACAGCTGGGACAGTTTGGTTCTCATGGGGAGTAAAATAAGAAAACATCACTCAAATTTGTAATTAACAAGATTGCCTCTGTCACAACTATGGGAGACACCCTTTCCAAACACAGTGGCTTGTCGGTGAAGTTTCCTTCTCTCAACTAACAATACAAAATAAAATAAAAATGTCTTCAAAGGTATGTCCGGTAGTTTTATTTCTTTTTTATTTTTTTAATGTTTTACTTATTTCTAAGAGAGAGAGAGACAGCATGAGCAGGGGAGGGTCAGAGAGAGAGGGAGACAGAACCTGTAGCAGGCTCCAGGCTCTGAGCTAGCTGTCAGCACAGAGCCCGATGTGGGGCTCAAACCCACGAACCATGAGATCATGACCTGAGCTGAAGTCAGACGCTTAACCAGCTGAGCCACCCAGGTGCCCTGGTAGTTTTCTAATTAATGATCAAAAATGTGTTTACTTCAGCATAATTTCACATTTTTGTGTAAAGTCTTATTTGACTGTAATTAGCATAGACTACAAAACTTAATTAGGACTAATCATTCCTTAATGCAATCAGAATCCCAAAAGAACAATATAAACATATTTTTATTGGTATTAGTGATGCAAACTTGTAAAATATAGAGACAATTAACCTATAATAATGCTTCCAAAATATAAAATAAAAATAAATTATGGGTGCATTACCAAACAGTTTCATGAGTACACTAGGAACATAATAACAGTTAATAATCAAACCCCACAGGATCAGTATTCCTTCTTAATTGCTAAAGATAGCAGTCACAATGGTGATGCATGTTAAAATATACTACCTTTTTTTGTTGTTAATTTTTTAAATGTTTGTTTATTTTTGAGAGAGAGGCAGTAGGAGCCAGGGAGGGGCAGAGAGAGAGAGGGAAAAAATCTGAAATAGGCTTCAGGCTCTGATCTGTCAGCACAGAACCCGATGCAGGGCTTGAACTCACAAACTGTGAGATCATGACCTGAGCCAAAGTCAGATGCCCACCCGACTGAGGCATCCAGAAGCCCCAAAATTTACTATCTCTTAATGAGATTAAGCATTAAAAGACTTTCCCAAACACCACAGATTCTTTGATATCAGCACAGCGACCCAGTTAAATTATTATAAGAATTTCACAATTTCTAGATGATGTAACAAACCTTCGTTACAGTCACCTATAGTTTTGAAAAGTTAAGCTTGGGGGGGAAAGTTGGGAGGGGTTAGTGAACATTTCTGTTCTGTAACCTTCAGAGCATAATGGGAAATGTATTTCTCTTGTTCACTGTTCCATAACTTTGAAAGTTTGCTTCTCTAGCCTCATAAAATGATTAACCTCTCTAGAGAAAAACTGGTAGCCAATAACTGCAGTTAAACAATCCTCTTGCAATTTATGAAAGACATAAATATAATTTGTCTTAACATAGAAGTCTCTAATGAAATTTCTCCATTGGAATTGGAATCTACCCTAGTCAGGAAGATTTCACACAATTAGATGTGAAACTCCAAATGTTCTCCGTCCATTTCCAAAAAGTCCCCAACTGAACATGTTAGCACAGGATGGATTCTCTTGCTTGAGCCTTGAAGCAAAACTTGAAAAATACAAATTGGCATACAATTTCTAGTGATACAAAATTACTTCCCAGCTGGGTTTTAGTCAGACATTAAGGGGGAGGTGCAATATTTGAAATATGTAATCTAAACAGTATGCTCATATTTCTTAAATATTGTGAGTTTCCCCTCACAATGCTACAGATTCATAGCAGCTTGCTGGTGAGACAGATGCCAAAATCATATGCTAGGAGGGTAGGGGAACAGATTTGCAGATTTGGGGAATTAACTAATCCCTTACCTGCTGCCATCATT
The DNA here is from genome assembly GCF_003009895.1 of Hyaena hyaena. Taxonomy (NCBI): domain Eukaryota; kingdom Metazoa; phylum Chordata; class Mammalia; order Carnivora; family Hyaenidae; genus Hyaena; species Hyaena hyaena. The sequence continues at coordinate 279,467 of NW_024082042.1, read as the reverse complement.
TCTCAGAATTTCTAAGGTGAGTTCAGCCAAGTTCACAATGATGTACAAGAAGGATAAATCAAAACCACCATTGTGCTTAAACAAGCAACGAAAGCTCTGACTTCAATCTATTTTCCTCCACTACTTTTACTCAGAACCTTCCTAGTCTTTCAGTTTTTCAATCAACACACAAGTTCAACACATTCAGCTTTTTAGTAAGCATGACTTAGCAGAGCTGACTCAAAGGAGTCACCAGGAATTTCTAAAATACTATGTTGTTTATTTGGGATATTTGTGTGGTTTTAATGTTAGGTATCAAGTACTGGTTATCTCCGTTGTCCTTTGTGCCCTGAAGAGCAGGGTGACATTACAAGACATCTCTGCTGTCCTTAGGGGGCTGATCATCTTTCCTGAGGAAACATTAAGCTCTCATAGAACTGTTGATAAATCTTGAAGCCAAATATAATTAGTCCTTAAACAAGGAATATAGAAAATAAATATTGAAAAGAAGAGAGGGAGAGTTTACATAAACCTTCAGCAAGGAGGAGAATCTTGAATAGGCTCTTCCACCATGCTTAAAACTTGGATAAAAGAAAAGCAGGAAGAAGTATTGTATGGGATGTATGTGTGTGTGCACACGTGTGCAGCACACATGCTCTCACACAGGCATTAGGGATTATTTCAAAAAGCATGAAATAGATGATGAAAATGAATGTCACTAATTACTTCTTTTACCTATCACTAAGTGTGTTTTTAAGCTTCTCAAGGCTGTCACTTCTCTTTCTGCTTCTTGAAACAGCTTTCAACTCAGAACTTGAGAATCTTTGACCTGAACTTCCCACCCTCCTGAAAGAAACTACCACCAGGAATATTCTTGAGTAAAAAGTACTAAATGAAAGCAAGTGTGTTCTTTGATGCTAGAAAGCCACTCTCTATTCTACAGCCAGCAATCAATCAATCTCTCCCTCTCTCTTTCTCTCAACAGTTATTTGTGTAATCCAATCCTTCATGTGGCTTGATTTTGTAAAGCTTTATATTTAAAGTTGAATACCTTGGGAAAACTTTACAAAGATCTTCCAGTATCTGCCATTAGGAGGGTCCAGCTCATTCTTCCTACAGATGTGATGTGGAGAAAAGGACCACATGCTCTCAAACATTTTACTGTGAATCATGAGTTGAAATTAACACATTACACTCAAACATACAGAAAAACATATTCCTAATCCATGAAAACACGAATCTTAAAAAGTTACAATACAGGTCTTTTAGGTTCTTTCTGTTTATAAGATAATTTTAGGAAGTAAACCCGGTCTTTTAAATATAAATTATGGGCTTTCAGGTTTTTAAAACTTCCTGTTCCCAAAAGGGCATCTTAAGAATAGCACAAAAGCTTAACTGATACTTCACAATGAGGCAGGGTCCTTGACTCTTGCCTGGGTGTCTTCCACTGATCCAGTGTGTCTTGAGCACATGTGAAGTTGTCTGTTAAAGTCTGACTGCTGAATTACTGGTTTTTCTCTTAGCCTAGTCCAGGCCAGTTCTCTGCCCCTCCTCATCCTTTGGTAATGCTGCGGAATGCTTTGGGTCTTAGTCATATCTGCCAGCTTAACCATGGTCTAAGCTATGCACCCTGCAGGCCCTGTGGTTTTGAACTCAGCTACCTCTTGCATCCCCAAGGTCTGAACCACCTGACCTTGAATCATCTGATTCACTTCCAGAACATAAATCTACCAGGTTAAGCAAGGAGTCATTAACTCGGGACTTTTCTGTGAGCAACTATTCTTATTTTGTGGTGACTGGATGAGGAAACTAGGACACACTAGATGTCAGATCACTTGTTTCTACTATTTCAGTTTCATCTATTCCTCTACGCTCAGAAACTTGCAGGTTTTATCACATTCTCTTCTACTTTCTGGGGGTGCCTATGCACCTGCTTTCCATTCTCCAGTGGAGAGAGTAAATAAAATCAATGAATGAAGGTAATAAACAAACCAACTCGGTTTAATCTTTTCAAAACATTGTCCCCACAGAGTCTGACATGTGACAAGAGCCATACAAAATCAGAGAACTTATATAAGCTGTGTTACACTTTAAACCCAAATTAAACAAATCTCTCAAGCATGTAGGTTTTGCATTATATTTGTACTCTACTTTCAGAAGCATAAAGTAATTGTCAATAAAACAATTTCATAAGTAGGATTTTGACTAAAGAAGGGAATAAAGAGTATGAAAATGAGGAGATAAAAGAGAAGAAAAAGGAGTAAGAAAAGAGGAGCATCTTCCCACACCAGGAATATTCTCATCAGCTGTATACAGGCTCAGTCATCTAATTTTATTCCTCAACATTATAATAACCCTTGATGCTTACTAGGACTAATTAGTGGTACTTAAAAACATCCTGAACCCAAAGAGCTATCAATTACATTATTGGGACTGTGTTTCCAAGGATGAAGAGTAGTGTTACAGACTTTCAACGAATAAGTACGTAAGAAAAAATAATTTCCATCACTGCTTAGAAAATGCATTCAATAAAGATAATCCACTCTCCCATCACTCTGTCCATAAAAATTTAATCATGAATGTTTCCAATTCAGTCCAACATCAGAGAACGTACAGCATTTCACTAATACTGTTAAAAGATAGCGCTCAATGATTTCTTTATATTTCTGTGCATTTATTAGATGTATTTGTTTTGGCATCCAACAAATTTGATTCTAAGAATGCCCAATGAATACTTATTGATTTATGATGAAATCACCTTATCAAAAGCACCAATTTCTGTTCTTAGTATGTTTCTAAATCGCATGTTAAAAATGTAGTCTTGCTTTTCTGTTAATAATTTAAAACAGTTTTAAAGTCTTTTCTAACTACTTACTGAATTGTGAAGCAGCTTCTTCTAATCCACTAGCCTGCGCGCAGACAGAGCAGAGAAAACAGAAATTAATGCGACAGCAACATCTCTGCAGAAGTGTCGACACACAGAATTAATCTATTAAAAATGAGCATAACTTCAAATCATGCTATTATATCTTTAAATTATATGTTGCTATTCAGGGATAGCAAATTGCTACATGAGATAAGCAAAAAGTAAAGGTGATTCCTCAAAACCTTTGGGATAAAAATCAGTTGATGGATCAAGGAGTGAGAGATGAAAAAAAACTAATGTGGGACACACCGCTGTTAACTACGATCTCAATAATGACATGTATTCTGCCATTCCAACCATGTATAAATAAGACCTAACTTTAAAAACTGAAGAGCCCAGAGAAAATTGCCTCAATATAGCATGTAGAATTCCACCTTCAACAAGCTTTTCTCAATTTCCTCTCTAAAATGAAACAGACAAAACAGGTAACAACCACGTTTCTTACTTCTTAGTGAGGTCTGCATAAGATTTTGTCTCCTTAAGATGATGAAGTCATGAGAAGTAATTACTTGCCAATCATATTCTTCTCTTCCCAAGTAAAGAACTGCTTCAATAACAATTCACATCACTCTTCCCCCAAAAATGTCCCCTTAGATGGGGTCATTTCATTTCACATATCAGATACATATTCAGACTAGTTCAAATTAAAAATAGGTATTTATTGGAAGAATCCAGAGAACAGACTAGAAATACAGGCAGAAAGCAGAGCTTGTTCTTGGATAAGGAAGAGGTGAGGAAGTGTTGCTCTCTCATTTCTCAGGGATGCAGTTTTGCAGGTCCCTGCCTCTCTGAGTTTTGACATTACTTCTCTCCATCTGTTCATCTGCCCTGTGCTCACCTCAGCTCCATCTCTGCTTGTGTTGTTTTGATGACACATTACATTACCATGTATTCACTTTCCCACCTCCTCACAGCAGCCACTGGACTTTGTTCTGAGACAGCCATTCTCAGCCATGAAGTTCCAGGTTAGGTAGGATTGATCCTCTCCCTCTACTGCAGGCACAAGCTTTGAATTGCTTGAAATGTCTGCTGACAGATTAAAACACTCCTCTGAAAAATTTAGCTAACCTGTTAAAAGATTCTAGAAGACAAATGGGTTATGGAGTAACACAGGGTGGGGCTAGCTCTGGCATAAAGAGAGGCACATGTTCTATCTGAAAGTCCCCAAATTAACCAAAACTTATCAACCTATATTCCAAAAAGGAATACTACAAAAAATAAAATAAATGTATATTTTTTTCCACTTTCTGAAAAATGCGGACACTACTTACTGCTTAGAAAGCCTTATGTGTGGGATTGTATGCATCTTTTAAGGAATGTGACCTATATATGAGCCTTGGGACTGATGCGTATTGTTTCTATAATCTGTAGCAAACCATTAAATCTCTATGGGGCGCCTGTGTGGCTCAGTCAGTTAAGCATCCAACTTCGGCTCAGGTCATGACCTCACGGTTTGTGGGTTTGGGCCCAAGTCGGGCTCTGTGCTGACAGCTAGCTGAGAAGCCTTGAGCCTATTTCAGATTCTGTATCTCCGTCTCTCTCTGACCCTCCCCTGCTCATGCTGTCTCTCTCTCTCTCTCAGAAATAAATATTAAAAAAAAAAAAACAAAAACTCTAGATCTTCATTTACACATATGTATAAGGGGTATATTCTCCCTTCTCTAAAATAATTTAACACCATACATGATTGTTGTTAGGACTAAATAAAACAACAGAGGCAAAATACCTTAATCCTGTAACACCTGGGAACTCTTGATATATGCGGTTCCTAATCTCAAGACACAATTCAAAGTCCTTATGAACTTCTCCCTGCTCTCCCTCTCTTACAAAACAAACCATTTAAATCTCTTACCTTATGCCAGACTTATTCAATGGATTTCCCTGCAAAGCTACCTATATACCAAGAAACCCCTCTTGGCAAAAATCTTTTCTGATAAATGCAAGAGTCAGTGATGTGGCAATGCCTTAGATGGCCTTGAAGTAAGAATATGATTGAAATGGCAGAAGAGTGTGGAAAATACCTTTGCCACCTCTTCACTCATAATCTCAAAAAAATGCTTATCTCATTGTTTTCAATAAAGTGCATATATCTATTCATACACATATAAATTCATATGTATATATGTTCATCATAAATACAAGGTGATTCTTTCTGTCTCTGTCTCTTTGTCTCTGTCTGTCTTTCTCTCTTACACACACACACACACACACACACACACAAACCCTCTTCCACTTTCAGCAATGACAGTCATGGCATTTATACATCTCTCTGTGTCAGAGGTCTCCAAGTAAATTTGACAGATAGGCTGAATCTGGTCAGCAAATGTGTTTTATCTGGCCGGATATGTTTGGGCACCTGGCTGGATATGTTTGGGCCACACAGTGTTTTAAGTGTATGTGAAGTACCTATTCATTTAAAACTTTAGACAATGTCACATGAACATCCATATATCCACTACTGAGAGTTTGGTTCATCCATAACCACTAAGACTGCATCTCTATATGGCAGCCTGTCCCCTTTAGATGGAACTCAAGTTCTCCACTTTACTAAAGACTCTACTAGTCACTATTCTATTCCTGACCATGAGGCTAAGCGTTACTTACTACTTATCATATTATGCCTGGCTTGCTTTCCTCATTCACTTTGCTTTCACGGCCCTTATTTCATTTTGTGCACTCTGGACTCTACTTTATATCCATTTCAGTGTTTTGCTCAGATTTTAGATTCCAAGGGGAAAGGAGCACATTGGTTTGATTTGCTTTTTATGCTGTCTAAAAATGTCATATTCAAAAGGAGATGCCTACTAAATATGTGACATTAATGATGGCAGTGATACAAGCTCTAGATGATTTGTTCTTGTGTACAGCTCAAACAGCGAAAGCACCCTCTTAGCTGCAAAGAACTGTTCTGACAACCCTTGATTATTCATGATCTACTTCTCCAGTTTATGAATCATTCAGGTAGCTTTGTTTCTCTTCATTTTGCCCACTGTCAAATTGCCTCCAAGTATTTCCTCCAGTGCAAAAGCATGAGTAGCAAGATGGAATCTCTTGATTAGACTATCAATGAGGGAAGAGAAGGAAGGACTTAAAAAGAGAGCAAAGATTTTTAGGACTTAACTTTGTTCTATTTCCCTGTTCTTCAGAGAAATCTAAAATTAGAGAAACAACACTGTCAATAGCCCATGGTTGTCCTGGGACCATTTTGTGTGCTGGTATCAGGCTGACTTTCAATTACCAGTAGCTGACCTTTGGAATGACGGAAAGATGGGTTGCCCAGATGTGCTACTGAATGACAGGCCAGAAGTGCCAAGAAGTTAATACCCCCAGGAGCAGGGCAGTCTTCAACAATGTCTTGGACTTGGTAATGCAATTATCTCCTCACCCCTCAGTTGTGGGTTTCACACTATTTCCCAGAGTCTGCCCTCTGGGTCAGGCTCCAGGCACCTACTATAATGCTTGTGGAATAGCTCACCTTTTTTGTCCTCCTCCCCTTCCCTACCTCACTTCTCCACTCTCTACAGGGTTTCCCTGTACTTTCCAAGTAAACTTCTTCCTTGTTCAATCCCAGATGTGTGGCTGAAAGCACCCTCAGTAATGCCTATGTGCATCAGCAACAACTAGACCACCAGGAACAAACCATTAAATTGGGTCCCATGATTGTCTCAGAACTAATATGATACTTTAAGAGAGAGAAATTCTTTCAGTTACAGCCTTTAGTCAGTAAAAGTTTTGTCAGAGAATAACTTTTATATACTACACTTCAGTCATTTAAGTAAGGTCCTAGTAACTTGAGATAAAAGATTATTGCAAAACAAAGACAGTTAGTCAAGGTTTTTTTGTTTTGTTTTGTTTTTTATCTTGGTTGATCTAACATGTCTTTTTATTGCCATATCAATCAAATGAACGATTTTTTCCAATCTGAAATAAAATTATATGTTGGTATGTTGGGCAAGAGAGACAATGAGGATAAAATTTTAATTTGTTTTCATGAACATGACTTTATAGCTTATGTGACTGGTGAAGAGGACTCTAATTTTCATTATGGTAAAGTGACTAATGGAGAAGGCAGTAGCCACATAAGAAATCCTGTTTTAGGGCCAGACAAGCTTCTGAAAATTGTAAAAACCAAGCCGTTGTGGTTTGGCATTCCAAGTTTATGGATCTGAGTTCCAAAATAGTCTTGACAAATTTAATTTGGCCTTGGGGCAGTGGTGAGGAAATAAGAGAACTTTAAGGAAAGAAGTGAGGCAGAAGAAAAATTAATGGGATGAAAGAGCTGGCTATGAGGACAGAATGCAAACAATAAGGCTAAGTAGAATTTGTAATACTCACAGCCTTGTTAATGAAGAGAAAATCAAAGGGCTTACAGACAAACTGATGCACTGCACTCAATCTGCCCATCCCTTCTAGTTACTCAGCAGTTGGGGATCACCCAGCCACCACTTAGCATGTTGTTACTCTGGAGCCAAAGTGATACAAGTAGAGAAGTGAAGGGGGCAGAGGCCCACCTCTCCACCGCAAGCTCAGGCATGTGGAATAACCTCCAACAATGCAAAGGACAGACTTTCTTGCAAATATATCATTTACCCAACTCATCTTTCTCAAGATCACGGTTGACCTTCATATTTTAATTTCTTACTCTCATTATCATAGGGGTTTATCATTCATGTGACCAAAGCATTGTTTTTTACCTACCTCCTTAACAGCAGTTATGTTAGAATCATTTTTTTGTGTGTTCTGACTAAATGGTGAACGGCTTGAGATATGGGATCCTGTCTAGCTCAATTTTGCATCACCAGAACCTAGCACTGGATTTGGCCCTTAATAACCGCTACCCCCAAAAATCTCTTGAGTTAAAATGCTAATTTATATACCAAGGACTTTCTGATAACCTAAAGAGGATAGCCTCTCTATTGAAGTTCATACTTGTTCAGGCTTTTTAACATATAACCGGCTTTATTTTTTATACTTTTTTTTTTTTTTTGGTATGAAACTGTGCCATCAGAGAAGATGTGACAGTTTTGATGTGTTTCCCACATCAGATTCTCCTGATTTACTTGCTGATTTGTGTTACAAAAATCACCTCATCTGTGGGGTTATGCATTGTTTCATTTCTGAATATTTTACTTTTAAGGGAATTTTATTCTGTGAAAATGCTCACTGCTTTAAAGAAAGGCCATTGGCCAGGCACTGTGGCGTGTCCTAATCGGTATCCCCATCTCAAACATGGTATTACAGAGGGAAAAGCAAACTGCAAATATTTCCCCAGTTCCCCAATTTAGTGCATTTAATGTAGAAAGCTGTTGTGAACTTGCCCACTGTTATAGCAAATGTTCTATGAAATAAGGCCATTTTCCCCCATGTTTTGCAAAGCACCTCCATCACGAGTAATTAGTGTCAACAACAGTGTTGCTCACCCCACGTTCCGGCACAGCCCATCTGCTGACTCTCCTGTAATGCCCTCAGACAGTCTCAGGTTCATCTGCTCCCCGCCTGGCATTATCCCCCTACAGCTCTGTCCATCTGTCGTCTTCATCACTCTGACCTTTTAAAGTCCTGTCAATTTGCTGGCTCTCTACCACCCTTGCTCAGGCGCCTTGATCACCTTGGGTTGACACAATGATCCACTTTGCTAGCTTGTCCTCTGAACTCAGGCCTTTCTGCCCACGAACCAATACATCTGACTCTCATAATACAGAATAGGAAAATGAGTACATTTCATGGGAATACTGCCCAGGCTGGACATTAGTGGAAGGAACAGTGAGGAATCTGGAGCTTGGGTTCTACTCTTGGCTCTATCATTAACAAGATGAATAAACTCGGTCAAGTCACTGAGGATTTCCCCACCGACTTGTCACCTCAATTCTAAAATGACAAGATTACACTATATTATCTTCACAGAATATTTTTATTCAATGATTTAAAGCCATCCTCACTTAGGTTAGTCAATTCAACAAGCATCATAAAAAAAAAAAAAAGAAAGATAAAAGGAAAGAAGCAGAAGATGTCACTAACAGGACCGACACACAAAGAATGAAGAGAGAAAGCATCATGTTAAGAATTAACATGTGTGGGGTGTCTGTGTGGCTCAGTCAGTTAAGCATCTAACTTCAGTTCAGGTCAGGATCTTGCAGTTCATGAGTTCAAGCCCTGTGTCGGGCTATGTGCTGACAGGTCAGAGCCCAGAGCCTGCTTTGAATTCTGTATCTTCCTCTCTCTCTGTCCCTCCCCCACTCACGCTCTGTCTCTGTCTCTCAAAAATAAATTAAAAAAAAAAAAAAAAGAGTCAACATGTGTGAAACTACCAGATGGCACTATGACCCTAGTCCAAGCTACTCCCAGCTCCCTCCCATGACCCCTGAATTCCATTTCACGTCCAGCACTTAGAATAATCTGGATTATATGTAATTCAGATCATATCACTACCCCTTCTCCCTTGCAACTTCCTATTGCACTTAGAATGAATACCAAATGCCTTACCGTGAGTCCCAGACTCTCTGACCTCATCTTGGGTCACTCTTTCTCTTTCAAAATTACGGCCACACTGGCCTTATTTTGGTCTTTCAAATACAGCAACTTCATGCCCACTATTTCTGGCAACTGTTGCATGCTCTGCTGGGAATGCTTATCTAGCAAACAAACCTTCACGTAACCGGCTCCCCCTGTGACTCTAGTCTCGGTTGAAATGAACTTCTCCCCATGGAGGCTTTCTCCTGATCACCCCACCGATAGTAACCCCACCATCCTGCATCACCAATCACTCCTACCACAACACCCCTCTTTGATTTCTATCACTGTCTTCTTTCTAAAAATACCTTATTTATTTAGTATTCCTCTTCCCTTACTAGAATGTAAACTTCAGAGGTACCTGGGTGGCTCAGTTGGTTGGGCATCCGACTTAGACTCAGGTCATGATCTCGTGGTCTGTGGGTTCAAGCCCTGCATCGGGCTCTATGCTGACAGCTCAGAGCCTGGAGCCTGCTTCCGATTCTGTGTCTCCCTCTCTCTCTGTCCTCCCCCACTCATGCTCTGTTTCTCTCGCACTCTCTCAAAAATAAATAAATATTGAAGAAAAAATCTGTTAGAATGTAAACTTCAGGGGAATAATGGTGTTGTTTTCTTATTCATACCTGTGCCCCTATTATCTAGAACAATGCTCAAAATAACAAATTCTTGGTCAAAGGATAAATGAGAGAAGGGAGAGTCACCAGGGTAGTGAAGCCTTCTTGGAGATTTTAAATGACTGGACTGATTTTGCATTGAGCAGGAGTGAAACAGATTTGGAACAGAAAACAAACAGTGTGTCCTCTCTCCCAAACTGACCAGAGAGAGAGGAAAAACTTCTACAAAAAGTAATTTGAAATTACTTAATCCTTTCTCTGGTCAGAGTGTGACTTCAGGTGATCTTACTTGGGAAGACTGGCCTCCACACACCCAAAGCTGGAAATCCATGAAAGCCTTCTCAAGGTTATAGACAAGTTTCTTTGGGAAATGGAAATATTCAGAGGGTGAGGACAAAGCTCTCCCGCCTGTAGCCACCTCAAGGACATTCTTCAGTGGAAGCTCCTCACACACTGAACTGGTTTATTTCTACATCAGTGGAGGCCAGTCTTTCCAAGTGGGATCATCCAAGGTCACACTCTGTCCAGAGAAAGGTTTAAACAGTCTCAAACTACTTTTTAGAGAAGTTTCTCGACTCACTCTGACAGATATGGAAGCAAATACAGATTAGGTCTTCTTGTTTCCACTGCCCAAGGCCACTTTCTCATATAATGGGTAAAAATCAAAAGATTTACAAAATTCAAACTGCAGTACCTGAGCTCATATTTAGGCTCCCTACCCCACCTCTGCAGCCAGAGACACCAAAATCCAACCTAAACTTCCTGGATCAGCTTGCTTTCCTTAAAATAAAGCCTTTGGCAAATCTGTAGGGAGCTAAAGTACATTAGTGGTTGCCTGTGACTGAAGGTGACAATAAAACATCACCAAGGAACTCACTAGGGTGGAGAATGTCTTATAAAACTAGGCTTTTGTGATTAGAGAACAACAAAGTAAGTTCACCAAAAATTGTTAAGTTATGAAATGTAAATTATAACTCAAGAGAGTCTGGTTTTGTTTTGGTTTTTTGTTTTGTTTTGTTTTGTTTTTAAATCAAGTCATCAGACTTAAGCAGTTGGATTCCCCTGGCTTCCCATCTCAAGGGGGACAACATCCCTACTCCATGTAAAAACAATGTTTTCTCTGTTCTTTCCTCAACTTAATGTAACTATCTGCAGAAGTCTTCACTTGATAGTATTGCCAGAGGTTCCTAGAAGAGGTAGCTTCCATTCCAAAAACAATGTATCATTTCTCCTTCAACCATTTGGGGCAAATATAAAGCAACCAGTTGTAAAGCACGTACCTGTGCTTGATCGAATACGAAAGGACACAATGACCAGATATAAGAAATGTTGAGAGAATAATCCAAATCAAGTTAAAATGACACAAGTCCGAAGCTGAAGTCAGAAGCCTATGTTGCATGCTGGATCAGCTGAAATGATGGGCTTCCAGGCCTTTCTCAGCCTCTCAAGTTGATGTTTTTACTCTTTACAGCTGCCTCATCCCTATCTTCAGGCCGTGAACATGCAGACACTATCTCTCACCTTTATCCCATCCCCCACATGCCTGACACCCATATTGTTTATCTTGCTTCTGTTCCTTTTAGGGCTCACTTTTGGTTCTGTTTTTGCCGTAATTTTTACATTTTAAAAATGCCCCTTCCACCAAGGCAGTAAATTAAAGAATAGTCCCAGTGGTTCTCCACCATGGAACTTGCAAAGGTGTAGCATAGCAGCCAGTCACCTGCTCTGGCTAAATGCCTTTGCAAAATCAAAACAAGTACTCACTTTGTTTGCTCTCTGGCATATATTCTGAATGTCAGATGGGACAGATATAGACAGGGAACATACTGAAATGCCATTTGAACCAATGTGAACCTAACTATTCTCAATTGAGAAATGGAGGTATGGATAACTACCTTTCTGGATTGCTGGCAGGTATAGTAAGATAACACTATGGCACTGTCACAAAGTAGGTGCTGAATATAGAAGGCCAAATCACTTATGAGTCAATACTTTTATCACCACCACCATCTCTGAACACTGGGATGGCACTGAGTTACCTCCAATAACTCCTAGACAGATCTTTAGTGTGCTGAAATAGCATTGGTCCTGTTTCCAAAATGATAACCTGTCCTTACAGTCATAGTTTCTTAGCCGTGGGAGCTGACAAGGTGACAGAAATAAACTTTCTGGGATGATGTTCACAAAAGTACACTTGCTTCTATTGGCAGGAATGGTTATCTACCCCATGATTCATGTTCTCAAATAATATGCACTTATTTGACTGAAAAAATCATGGCAACACCAGTAGTGTTTGACATTTCCCTAAGAAACTCAAGAGAAGAACTCTCTACATTTTGAAGCCTATGTTATCCACTTCTACATACCTGCTTATTTCACATCGTTCATAGCTAGGCTATTCTATACAATGGGATGGGCAGATACCAACCATGGAAATGGAAGAACATGAAGTTCAGAGAACTTACTGTTCACCTGGTAATTCCTCACAAACACTCTAATTGGTGCTTATAGAATAACTTCTCTTAAAAAAAATCTTACCAGGGCATCTGGGTGGCTCAGTTGGTTAACCATCTGACTCTTGATTTTAGCTCACAGTTCATGAGATCTAGCCATATGTTGGGCTCTGCACTGACAGCACAAAGCCTGCTTGGGATTCTCTCTCTCCTTCTTCTTCTGCCCCTTCCCCAGATTCTCTCTTTCCCTCTCTCTCAAAATAAATAAATAAGCTTAAAAAAATCTTACCTTGCAGGTTTTCATGTCATATTTTTCTACCCAAGGGCTATTACCTCAAAGGAAAAAGATATGCTTATTCTTTGCATCTTACAAATCACTTTAGCTTGCATAATCAGTGCCCAAACAACCTTCATGACTTAAGGTGTTTGGACTGTCCAGAAACTTCTCATTCAACACGGCTGCACTATACACTAAGCACAGTCATGAAATCCAGGTTAGCAAACTGCACATTCCTGAAAGAAGGGACTTAACACATTATATTCAGCATAGCATATTTATCATGGTATGTTTTCATTCTAATACAGCATACTTCTCTGCCATAGCTTTTAAACAGATAGTTCACACTGTGTTACATTTAGTTGTTCATGTGTCTATTTCCCTAGCTAGGTTGTGAGTTCCTTGATAACAAAATAAAGTCACATACATCCTGATATCCCCAAACCCTCACCTACTGCCTCCTCCATGAGCTCTGTCAGATCCAGACATTGTGAGAGGCACTGAATGACAAATGAGTAAGACAATGTCCTCACTGCCATAGAGCTCACTGGCCAAGAAGAGTTAGGTAAACCACTGATTAAAAGATGGCACATTAAGTGTTATAACCTAGATGGCCTGAACTTGGGTGGGCAAAGAGGGCCTCTACTCAAATCGGATTCAGGCAAGGATTTCCAGATAACTGATAATGAAAAGGAAACTGATTGAATGAACAAACAGAACATACTCACTCTAGACTTATGAATTGAAGCAGCATGGAGACATGGCATTGGTGATAATAATAATAATTTAAAAATTAAAAAAAAAAAAAAACAAGCCTCTGCAAGTAACAGTACAGGGTGAGGAAGGGCTCATCAGAGAAAGGAAACAGAGCTGCCCTCAAAAGAAAAATGACTCGATTTGAATTAAGCTGAAAGAGTTAATAATGAAGCAAGAAGGAAAAACACTCATGCAGATTATTTAAATTCTCATATACCCAAGGTGGACAATCAGATATCTAAGGGGAAGGTTGATTCTCACAACTATGTATGTACACACCACAGAGCCCAGATCGACAGGCAGCTTCTTTCTTCTTACCCAACACTTCACTCTTTCTCATCTTCTCAGCATCCTGTCCTGGGTGGATAAAACTAAAATCCTCATCCAGCACTGACATTAATTTTCAAGGTTAAGATCACCGAGATCATCTTCTTGTCCTATGTAGCTTCAGCACTGACAGCTACATGTTCTCTCTTGTTTGCAGACCAACACATTACTTTGGTTTTTGTTTAGAGCTGAGATACACTGGTGTCTTTAAACTATATTACAACTGTTTGGCAATTCTCCCACAGGAAGAAAATAGAAACAACTTTGTCAACTTCCTAGGTCAAGATTCTAAAAGACATTTCATAAGGTATGCTAAAGAGAAAGATATTTAAAAATCAATAATTTGTATTTCTGCAAAGAGATTTTTTGCTATAACAGAGAGATTTAAAATCATCTAAGTTTGTTTTTCAGTTTAGCATTAATCTATTGCGTATACAAATCCTCATTTTGGGGTTCCAAGAAAAAAAGTGATACTTTAAGCTTTACCGTAAAAACTATTTTTGGAGGATCACTCATGAATTCTCTGAATTGCACCCAAAAAGAGATCAAACACATACCATACTTCTTTTTTATTCTAATTAAAGAAGGCATTTTATCATCAAACTAAGTATGTACCTCCAATAGGAAGATAATATTTTTTAAATCACCATATTTATATTCCCTTATGTCTAATAAGAGTATAATTCATTTATCCATGTGCCTCTGGTTTTGAGTATACCAAGTTTAAAAATATACAGCTATCTTTCACGAGACCAACTAACAAGACAGAGGGGCTTATATTAATTGATATAACTGCTCAGCCTGGAAAAGTTTAAGAAGCATTTCAAAACTGTACATGATTGCTTAAAATTATTTTGTTTTTCTCAGTATTTTTAAAATACTAAATCAATGCTAATTAAACCTTTATAGGTTATGCACTCATATTCCTATACAGCATTATTTTTCTCTTTTGCCATATGCACCTGCACACCTTCAAACATGCAACAAATAGTGACATTGAGCAATGGAAATAAATTAACCTAAGGTACATAGATAAATTACATGATATAAAATGCTATTTTAAAATTTAATTATATACTTATCTGTCTAGCTCATTATGCTTTTGACCTTAGTAATATGACAGACTCAAGCTGATCACTTTCCAAACAAGTTAGGCTTTTGGCAAAAGTAGCCAACTCCTAAGCAAATTGATTACTATCCGTGCCACTATGCTAAGTTATCAAGATGTGTAAACTCAGTTATTCTGATCAACCTAACAAATCATACATATTGCACAATAATCTGATCATCTGCTCAATATTTTAACTTTTTAAATCTCCAACACCAAATAAATTGGCGTGCTGTATATTCAGAGATAGCCTGGAAATATAGTCTTTTAAACTTCAGAGTATAGGTTCCATTTATTAACCAATTACCCTTCAGCCCAAGCCCACAGCTTCTATACTGTGATCCTGGCCCTGGAAGTTTGCAAGCTACATACATTTCTCAGATTCCCTTGACAGCTGCCTTCTTGTTAGCTTTTGCTGCTGGGAAGCACTGGTGGAAGAGGGGAGAGATAGGAAGGAGAGAAGAGACAGAAGAAGGCACTCTCTCCAACTCCTAACACTACCCCTCCAGTAGCATTACACAGTTCTAGCCTCCCTGCCCTGTGACATCTGACCAGCAGCCCAAGGCACACCCGCAGGACCAAGACCGGCCTTGAAAAACTCTCCCAAAGGCCCTGCTCTCCTAATGGAGCCTCTCAGTCACCACCTCTGGCCCCCTGATGGCCACTCTCCAAGCTCCTAGGTTCTCATAACACCATTTCATCCCTTTGTTATTCCAGCCAGAGGAGTGACAGCCACTTTCTACAGTTACCAATTTCTGGGTCATCTCTTTGACTACATGATAATCAATCAGTTTCCCAAAACCTAATTAAATCTATTCTGTTTTAAATGCCTACAGTACTTTCTACTTCTTGAGTGACGCCTGATTAACATGCTATATAATGTATTGTTTAGCTGAAGTATAATGAACATACAGTATTATATTAGTTTCAGGTATACAAAATGATTCAACAATTCTTAAAAATTTCAGTGCTCATCAAGATAAGTGTCCTCTTTATCCTATTTATTTATTTATTTATTTATTTATTAATTTATTTATTTCACTCATCGCCTCTACCCACCTCTCCTCTGGCAACCACCAGTTTGTTCTTTAAATTTAAAAGTCTATCTTTTTGAATTTTTTGTTTGTTAATTTGCTTTGTTTCTTAAATTCTACATATGAATGAATTTATATATTTGTCTCTCTCTGAATGACTTACTTCACTTACCATTACACCCTCTAGGTATAATGTTGTTACAAATAGAAAAATCTCATTCTTTTTATGGCTGAGTAATATTAAACTGTGTACATATACCACATCTTCCTTACCTATTCATCTCTGGGTGAACACTTAGGGTGCTTTCATATCTCGGTTATTATAAGCAACACTGCTACAAACATTAGGATGTATGTATCTGTTTGAATAGTATTTTGTTTGCTTTGGGTAAATACCAAGAGTGAAATTAATGGATCAAATGATAATTCTATTTTTAATTTTTTTGAGGAACCTCCATACTGTTTTCCACTGTGGCAGCACCAGTTTATATTCCCATCAAGCATGCACCATGAGAGCTTCCTTTTCTCCACATCCTTGCCAACACTTGGTATTTCCTGGGGGTTGTTTACTTGTTATAGCCATTCTGACCAGTATAAAGCGATATCTCACTATGGTTTTAATTTTCATTTCCCTGATGAGTGATGTTGAGCATTTTTTCATGTGTCTATTGGCCATGTGGCTGTCTTCTTTGGAAAAATGTTTATCTAAATAGACATTTGCCCATTTCTAATTATATTCTTTATTTGTTTCATGTTAAGTTGAAGGTGTTCTTTATATGTTTTGGATATTAACCCCTTATCAGATATATCACTTATAAATATATTTTCCCATTTCATAGGTTGCCTTTTTGTTTTGTTCATGGTTTCCTTTGCTGTGCAAAGGCTTTTTATTTTGGTATAGTCCAAGTAGTTTAATTTTGTTTTTGTTTCCCTTGCCTGAGGAGACATATCTAGAAAAACATTTCTAAGGCTGATGTCAAAGAAATTACTGCCTATGTTTCCTTCTAGGACTTTATGGTTTGGAGCCTCATATTTAAGTCTTCAATTCATTTTGAGTTTATTTTTGTGCAAGAAAGTAGTCCAGCTTCTGGTTCAAAATCATATTAGCCATAAGACCTGGGTAAATTTGAAAAAAATATATATATAACCTCTAAGACTCTGTTCACTCATATGTAAATTCAGTATAATAGTAATATCTGTTAAGACATTATAATTATTTGTTTTGGTGAGGTTAAAAGAAATGATGGAGGCCAATCCTTCAACATAGTTTCTGTTATGTGATAAGCATATAACAGATGTTTACTTGTTGTTATCATTATTTCTATTAACCAAATGCAATATTCCATCCATGTTGCTAGGTGACTGTGCATACTTTCAAAACATACCTACAATGACCCTATAATCAATCTAATAAGCCATAACTCTAAAACTATACAAAAGCATCACTAAAAGCCCAAAAATATCAACTAAACCCTGTATAAAAGCAACACTGAAAGACAATGGTCTACATTAGTTCTTTTAGATACCAACTATAAAGATACCAACTATAAAATCTCAATTTAAAGTGAACCTCAGCAGTGCCTGGGTGGCTCAGTCAGTTAGCATCCAACCCTAGATTTCAGCTCAGGTCATGCTTCCAGAGTCATGGGATCAAGCCCAAATCAATTTCCAAGCTGAGTGTGGAGCTTGCTTAAGATTCACTCTGTCTCTCCCTCTGCACTTCTCCCCAGCTTGTGTTCATTCTGTCAAATATTTTTTTTTTTTAATTAAAAACCTTTGGGGACACCTGGGTGGTTCAGTCAGTTAAGTGTCTGACTTCTGATTTCAGCTCAGGTCATAATTTCACGGTTCTTGAGATTGAGCCCCACATCAGTCTCCATGCAATCAGCTAACAGCATGGAGCCCATTTGGGATTCTCTCTTCTCTCTCTGCTCATCCCCCTTCTCTCTCTCTGTCTCTGTCTCTCTCTCATGCAACATAAATAAATAAATACTAAAAAAAATAAAAGAATTAGGGCACCTGTGTGGCTCAGTTCGTTAAGCGTCCAACTCTCGGATATCAGTTCATCATATTGTGGTTTGTGAGTGTGAGCCCACATCAGGCTCTGCGCCAACAGCATGTAGCCTGCTTGGGATTGTCTGTCTCTCTCCTTCTCTGTCCCTCCCCTGCTCAAGATTTCTCTCTCTCTCTCATACAAAAATAATAAACAATTTTAAAAAATCAAATAATTTAAAATGAACTTCAGTATCTTGAGTTTCTTAATCAGCAAACTTTACCTAAAAAAGTGTGCACCTTTTTACACAAATCTCAATATAAACTGTAACATATGAAACTTTTTATAAAAGTAAAACAATACATTTTGAAACAAACCATATTAAGCATTTTGAATCATATGAATACCAAAATATTATAGACATAAAAATATACAATGCAAGGAGCAAATAAGTGTCAATAGCAGGATAAAAATAAATGTCATAAGTTCAGATGAAAATTCATTAAATTCATATAAACCATAATGAGAAAAACCATAATCTGAATCATTACTTAATCACTATCATTTAGTCTAATTCTCATTAAATTACAAAATCCTTTTGAACTATGTGGTTATGCAAAACATTACCTCATGATATGTTAAAATATTGCTTCCCAAAGCAACACAAATCATTAAGAAATAAAATATTTGCTTTTATCAAAATTCTACATACTAACATGTACTCTCTAGAATGCCACAGTTCAAAAATATCACCCTAAATATTAAAACTCAAGGGTGTTACTTTAATGAAATGAATTATGCAAAACACTGAGTGCAAAATCGTACTAACAAAGGAGCAATTTGAAACAGATGCGTAATTACAATAGCTTGCTACAGATGGCATAGCAGTACAACGTATTTGTCAAGTTTGGTTTTGATCAAAAAAGTAAATTGAAAACACTTTTCTACTGCTACTGTCATAGAATGAATATGCTGAAGACTTGGAAATCCATTTTCACAAATAATTTTAGAAGATAATGAATTTTGCTTCTTCTGTAATGACAAATATTGATTTTAAAAAAACACTCCATTATAACAAAAAAAGTACACTGCAGAATAAATAAAAACAAAGGTGTTTAGTCTTTAAATTCAATTTATTTGCCAAAGTAGGCTTTAAAAGTAGAAGCAAAGTGTTCCCATTGAAAAGCAATAGCCATTCGATAATATATAAAAACCAAATGTGAGGGATATAAAATAGACAAGAGAATAATGCCAGTTAAGGAAGCACATAATTCAGAATGGTCAATACAGACAAGACCTCCTCTACTCCTTCAGAAGAATGGCAAGACTGGTTACAATACGATATCTCCCAACTGTAACCTTTGCACTCTAATCCTAAAATGTCTTGCCTTGAGGCATGGGGATGGAAGGGTGAGTGACAGGGAAGTCAAGCCTGGAGATGAGACAAGATGTGAAGAGGAAAGTAATGGGTGTAAGAAACTACAGAATTATAATATCAATTCATTATGCATCGTAGACATCATAAATGTTTTTAAATGATAATTGTTTGCAGGGGAAAACAATTTCCCTAAACCCAGTAATTCTCAAACTTGTAAACTCACTATATCACTGGAAGTTTTCAAAGGAAACCCATATCTGTATAGCTGCTCCATCCTCCAAAAATGTTTTGATTCAGTTGGTTTGAGGTGCAGCCCAAGTACTGAGATATTCTAAAACCCCTGCAGGTGACTCCCATGTGCTCCAACATTTGAGAACCACCATTTGAATCTTTAGACCTTTCTTCTTAATAATTACTTGCTTCAAATCATATTTATTTATTGCTTATAAGTATGTCCAAAGTACTTTAAACAAAACAAGGCTCACCCTTTATGTTTGTATTAGCAAAAGATTTCAACGACATAAAAACATTTCAATAGGGGGCTGATTAAATGTTATGGAAACTGTGTAGTGGAATATTATACTATTACTTAAAATTCTGGTATTAGGTCTAATACTATTTTGTTTTTAAGTGGCATTTTATCAAATACATGTATGTTGTTTAAAATATCAGATAACACTGAAAAACATAACGATGAAGTATTAAAAAAAAAAAAAACACCTTGTTCTCTCCCTCCTGCTTGTTCTCCAGAGTAACTGCTTTCAAATTATTTTTCTTTCTGCTGATATAGACCACCAGATTTCAAAATAGTAACTTATACTTCTATATTTTAATTCATCAATGTAGGACATTGCGTACAAACTTCCAAGGAAGATAAGGACATAATTTCACTACTCCTGAACATCTCCTATTTCAGGTTCAGCAGAAAATGTTGACTTCCTATCCAACATTCACCCCTTGGTCCAAGACTCTAAACCCATCATGGTGGTCCATTCTCCTTGACAGTGATTTGGTTTTAGGTATGGGCATGTAACTAATCCTGCTCATAGAGACTTGGTAGAAAGTCATCTCAGTAATTACTGGGAAAGTCTTCCTAGATCCTAAGAAAGAGACCTCAGCAGAAATTATCCTTTTTCTGTTTTTGGGTGTTCTCATAACTGAATGTAATGCTTGGAACTCCTACAGCCATCTTATTATCTGCCTGAGGATATAAATAAAACAGGGAAGGGGAGAAGCAAGCATTCAATGAGAAGCGGAGTCAAAGCCCTACCAACACTGTGGCAGTTTCCTACTTCAGATTTCTTTTTATGTGAGATATTAAATTTAAATTTTGGTAAAGCCAAAATGAGGTAGCATTCCCTATTACTGCTCAAATATACCTCAAAATTCCTCAGTTGTTCTATTATACAATATAATCTTATTATATTTTTTTGGTTAAACTAGTAATTCCATGTTTGTGTTCTGTATCTGTGTAAGTTCTGAACAGGGATAAACAATAACTACATTTGCTTTAAGTTACATTAAATATTCTATGCAGTATTTAATGTTCTTAGAATTTAAAACATGCCTAAATTTTCATTTGCTTAGTTTGCTTTATGCCTGTACTTTTTATTCCTACACCATACCTGAGACTTTTGAGGCAATGTTCAACATGGTAGAACATATCTAGAGTGACCATGTAATTTAATATCCTTCATTTCTGAAAGTGAAAGTATGTGTTATCAATGATTACAACAGGTATGTATCAGGATTGTACTGAGAAAACAAAAACATGCAGTTTTCATAAATATACCTAATTACCTATCAATGTATTTTTAAACTAAAGGTCTTTTCAATTAAGGTTTCTATGGGTCTTTCTTTCTCCAGCTATAAACGAGACTAGTTGTGCTTTGTTTGTTTATTTTTAGGTGAGTAAGCCATAGTTCTATAACTTTCCATTACAGACTTTCTGGACAGTCTTCTTTTACTTACTTTTCTTCTTTTTGATGCCCTATGTCTAGCTCTCATGTTTTCTCTTTATTTATGTAGAAAATATATTCCAGTAGTTTCTGCTTTCTTGATTTACTCCATTGTTCTGTTGAAACACATAAGTAAGTAGCTTCTTAAAGAAAGTTAATTTTAGGAGGAAAGGCTGACATGGCAGAGAAGTCAGGGGATCTGAAGTTCCCTCGACCCTCAAACACAGCACTGTTGAGGCCAAAGGAGTCTGAACTACAAAAGTCCAGGTGGCAAGGTGACACAGACACTTCAGGGACCGACCAGAGCAACCTGACAGGCCATGGGTGCATGACTGCAAACTAGGGGAGATAAAATGAACAGAGGGGAGGGATACCCTTCTGTGGAGAGAAAAAGAGATAAGAAAGAGCAAATGGAGACACATAGGACTGTATTTGGAAAAGAGAGAAACCATGGATCTGGATGGAGAAAGCTCCAATATCTAATTGTGAGGCTTTCTCTGGACAGGGCCCAGTTGCCTGGATCACGCACCTAGAGAGGAGGGGAGCCAGCCCCAGGCTCAGTAACTAGGTCAGAGGTGCAGTCCACAGTGAGAGAAAGCAATCCCCTCTCAGGAGTGCTAGGGGAAGAAGGTATATATCCGCTCAAAGGAGTGTCACCTCCCCGAAACTGGGGTGGACAGAGTGAGAGCCTTAAAGACACGAGGGTTTAAGTCCCAGCCAAGAGCCAGGGAGGGGGAAAGCCTGAGCAGGGCAAACTGCCTTGTTTGCATCCACAGCATAGTTAGGACAACTTGAACAGAATGGTTTGGGAGACCCAGTCCGTGGAGGGAGAGACTGCAGTGTCACCATTTTGCTCCCTGTTACCAACAAGGTGGGGCTTCAGGGAAAGGACAGCAGGGCTCAGAGTGGAGGCAGGACTGCCTGCACCAAACAACCCCCTCCTGCCTGGTATCTATATATATACTGGGGTGGGATTGACACTGACCAACCAGACAGCCTTCCTCCAGACCAGCACTGTTGTGCATTACCTGGTTCAATTCTCAGATGATTCTTATTATATAGATATATTCTTCCTTCCTTTCCTCCTTATCTCTTCCCTCCTCTAGTTTGGTTACAACGGTTGGTGGTTTGTTTAAGCAGGCATATTTCATCTACTCTCCTGATACCTGTTCTACAACTCCTTCTTTATTTTCCTTTCTCTCTCTCAGGATTAAGCCATATAGTTTCTCTGTCTGGTCAATTTTTATTCTTTTCTTTTTCCCCATCCCTGTCACTTCTCTCTTTGTACGGGTTAAGGCGTCTTCCATCAGCACCACCTTCGCCCTGTGGTTTACTTGTAGCTAGTGTTTCTGGGGCTTTTGTTTGTTTGTTTTGTTTTGTTTTGTTTTTTGCTTGTATATTTGTTTGTTTTTGTTTTCTGTTTGTTTGTTTTCCTTTCCAGGGCTATTGCAATGAACAAATCAAAGCATACCTGCTAGAGAGTCCAAAACATCACTACAGTATAGAGATAAAGTAACCAAAGTCACAACAACATAGAGCAAGTAACACTCTCCAAAAAACACTTCCTGAAGGGCCAGTCCCTAGATAGTGTATGAACCCTGTTTAGTGCAGTAGTGTTCACAAGTGCAGGGCACATAACAAGCTTTTAGAACACTGAAAGGATAAAAAACTAGCCAAAATGATGAAACAGAAGAATTACCCTCAAAAGAAATTACAGGAAGAAATCACAGCTAGAATTGATCAGAACAGATAGAAACAATATAACTGAAGAAGAATTTAGAATAATAGTCATAAGATTAATCCCTGGGCTTGAAAAAAGCATAGAAAACAGCAGACAATCATTGTTACAGGGATCAAAGAACTAAAAAATAGTCATGATGAATTAAAATATGCTGTAAATGAGATGCAAAATAAACTAGAGGTGGTGAAATGAGGATTGAAGAGGTAAAGGGGAGATTAAGTGAAATAGAAGATAAAATTATGGAAAAAGATGAAGCTGAGAAAAAGAGAGATAAAAAAAATTCTGGACCACAAGATGAGAATTAGAGAACTAAGTAATTCAATGAAATGGAACAATACTCGTATCATAGGAGTTCTAGAAGAAGAAGAGAGTACCGAACAAATCATAGCAGAGAACTTCCTCAATCTGGAGAAGGAAACAGACACTGAAATGCAAGAGGCACAGAGAACTCTCTTCAGACATAACTTGAATCAATCTTCTGCACAACACATTATAGTGAAACTGGCAAAACACAAAGTCCAAGAGAGAATTCTGAAAGCAGCTAGGGATAAACAGGTCTTAACCTACAAGAGCAGACACATATAAGAGGAGTAGCAGATGAATCTACTGAAACTTGGCAGGCCTGAAAGGAGTGGCAGGAATTTTTCAATGTGCTGAATACGAAAAATATACAGCCAAGAACACTTTATCCAGCAAGCCTGTTATTCAGAATAGAAAGAGAGATAAAGGTATTCCCAAGCAAAAACTGAAGGAATTCATCACCACTAAACCAGCCCTATAAGAAACTCTAAGGGGAACTCTGTGAGTGGAATGTTGCAAGGACAACAAAGGAGCAGAGAAATCACTACAAGCGTGAAACCTACAGGTAATACAATGACTCTAAATCCATATCTTTCAATAATAACACTGAATGTAAATGGACTAAATACTCCTATCAAAAGAAATGGGGAATCAGAATGGATAAAAAAAATAATACCTATCTGTTTTCTACTTATAAGACACCCATTTTAGACCTGAGGACACTTTCAAATTGAAAGTGAGGGGATGGAGAACCATCTATCATGCTACTAGACCTCAAAAGAAAGCTGGAGTAGCCATACTCATATCAGACAAACCAGATTTTAAACTGAAGGGTATAACAAGAGATGAAGAATGACACTATATCATAATTACAGGGTCTATCAATCAAGAAGAGCTAACAATTATAAATTATTCTGCGCCAAACTCGGAAGCACCCAAATATATATAACAATTAATCACAATATAAACAATCTTATTTGTAAGAATGTGGTAATAACAGGGGACTTTAATACTCCACTTATAGCAATGGACAGATCATCTAGACAGAAAATCAATAAAGAAACAATGGCCCTGAATGATACACTGAACCAGATGGGATTAACAGATATATTTAGAACTTTTCATCCTAAAGTAGCAGAATACACATTCTTCTTGAGTGCACATGGAACATTCTCCAAGACAGATCACATACTGGGTCACAAAACAGCCCTCAATAAATGTAAAAGAATTGAGATCATACCATGCACACTTTCAGATCACAATGCTATGAAACTTGAAATCAACCACTAGAAAAAGCCTGGAAAACCTCCAAATGTATAGAGGTTAAAGAATATCGTATTCAAGAACGAATGGATCAAACAGGATATTAAAGAAGTAAAACAAATGAAAATGAAAACACAAAAGTCCAAACCCTTTGGGAAGCAGCAAAGGCAGTCCTAAGAATAAAGTGCATTGCAGTCCAGGTCTATCTCAAAAAAACAAGAAAAATCCCAAATACAAAATCTAACAGCACACCTAAAAGAACTAGAAGCAAAAAAAACCAAGGAAACCCCAAGGCCGGCAGAGAAGAGAAATAATAAATATCAGAGCAGAAATAATATAGTAGAACAGAACAATGAAACTAAAAGTGTTTTTTTTTTTTGAAAAAACAAAACAACTGAGAAACCCCTAGCCAGACATCTCAAAAAGAAAAGAGAGAGGACCCAAATACATAAAATCACAAATGAAAATGGATTAATCACAACAATCCCTAAGAGATGCAAGCAATTATCAGAGAATACTATGAAAAATTATATGCCAACAAACTGGACAACCTGGAAGAAATGGACAAATTCCTAAACACCCACACACTACCAAAACTCAAACAGGAAAAAAATAGAAAATTTTAACAGATCCATAACAAGTGAAAATTGAATCAGTTATCCAAATATTCCCAACAAATAAGAGTCCTAGGCCAGATGGCTTCATAGAAGAATTCTACCAGACATTTAAACAAGAGTTAATACCTATCCTTCTCAAGATGTTCCAAAAAACAGAAATGGAAAGAAAACTTCCAGACTCATCCTACGAAGCCAGCATTACCTTGATTCCCAAACCAGAGACCCCCCCCCCAAAAAAAAAGGGAGAATTACAGGCTAATATCCTTGATGAACATGGATGCAAATATTCTCAACAAGACACTAGCAAATAGAATTCAACATCATATGAAAAGAATTATTCACCATGATCAAGTGGGATTCATTCTTGGGCTGCAGGGCTCATTCAATATTTGCAAATCAATCAGTATGATACATCACATTAATAAAAGAAAGGATAAGAACCAAATGATCCTGTCAATAAATGCAGAGAAAGCATTTGAAAAAATACAGCACCCTTTCTTAATAAAAACCCTTGAGAAAGTTGGGATAGAAGGAACTTACTTAAACATCATAAAAGCCATTTATGAAAAGCCCATAGCTAATATCATCCTCAATGGGGAAAAACTGAGAGCTTTCCCCCTGAGATCAGGATGTTCACTCTCAGCACTGTTGTTTAACATAGTGTTGGAAATCCTAGCATCAACAATCAGGCAACAAAATGAAATAAAAGGCATCAAAATTGACAAAGATGAAGTTAAACTTTCACTTCGCAGATGACATAATATACTACATGAAAACCTTGAAAGACTCTCCCAAAAGACTGCTAGAACTGATACATGAAATCAACAAAGTTGCAGAATACAAAAACAATGTACAGAAATAGGTTGCATTTTTACATACCAATAATGAAGCAACAGAAAGAGAAATCAAGAAACTGATCCCAATCACAACTGCACCAAGAACCATAAAATACCTAGGAGTAAACCTAACCAAAGATGTAAAAGATCTGTATGCTGATAACTATAGAAAACTTATGAAAGAAAATGAAGACACAGAGAAATGGAAAAGCATTCCATTTCCATGGATTGGAAGAATAAAGGAACAGCAACATGCAGAAGAATGAAACTAGACCACTTTCTTTGACCATACACAAAAATAAACTCAAAATGGATGAAAGACCTAAAAGTGAGACAGGAAATCATCAAAACCCTAGAGGAGAAAGCAGGCCAACAACTTCTTTGACCTCAACCACAGCAATTTCTTGCTCGACACATCTCCAAAGGCAAGGGAATTAAAAGCAAAAATGAACTGGGGCCCCTGTGTGGCTCAATTGTTTAAGTGTCTGACCCTTGATTTCAGCCTAGGTCATGATCCCAGGATTGTGGGATCAAGCCATGTGTCCACACTCATCATGGAGCCTGCTTAAGATTCTTGGGGTGCCTGGGTGTCTCAGTTGGTTAAGCATAAGAATTCGGCTCAGGTCATGATCTCACGGTTTGTGGGTTCGAGCCCCACATCAGGCTCTGTGCTGATGGCTCAGAGCTTGTTTCAGATTCTGTGTCTCCCTCTCTCTCTGTCCCTCCCCATTCATTCTCTGTCTCTCAAAACTGAATAAATGCTAAAAAAAAAAAAAAAAAAAAAAAAGATTCTCTTTCTCCCTGTCCCTCTCCCCGAAATCCCATGTGCTCTCTCTTAAAAAGAAAAAAGAAAAAGAAAAAGAAAAAGAAAAGAAAAGAAAGCAAAAATCAACTATTAGGATCTCATCAATATAAAAAGCTTCTGCACTGCAAAGGAAACGATAAACAAAACTAAAAGGCAACTAGTGGAATGGGAAAAGATATTTGCAAATGATATATCAGATAAAGGGCTAGTATCTAAAATCTATAAAGAATTTACCAAACTCAACACTCAAAAAACAAATAATCCAGTGAAGAAACGGGCAGAAGACATGAATAGACACTTTTCCAAAGAAGACATCCAGATGGCAAACAGATACATGAAAAGATCCTCAACGTCACCATCATCAGAGAAATACAAATCAAAAGCACACTTAGATACCACCTCATACTGGTGAGAGTGGCTAAAATGAATGACTCAGGAAACTATAGATGCTGGCAAGGATGTGGAGAAACAGGCACCCTCCTACACTGTTGGTTGGAATGCAAACTGGTGCAGCCACTCTGGAAAACAGTGTGGAGATTCCTCAAGAAATTAAAAATACAACTCCTCTATGACCCAGCAATAGTACTATTAGGAATCTACCCAAGGGATACAGGAGTCCTGATGCATAGGGGCACATGTACCCTGATGTTTATACCAGTGCTTTCAACAATAGCCAAATTATGGAAAGAGTCTAAATGTCTATCAACTGATGAATGGATAAAGATGTGGTTTATATATACAATGGAACACTACTTGGCAATGAGAAAGAAGAAATCCTGCTATTTGCAGCAAAATGGATGGAAGTAGAAGGTATTATGCTGAGTGAAATAAGTCAGTCAGAGGACAGGTATCATGTTTTCACTCATATATGGATCTTGAGAAACTTAACAGAAGTCCATGGGGGAAGGGAAGGGGAAAAAATAGTAACAAAAAGAGAGGAAGGGAGGCAAACCATAAGAGACTCTTAAATACAAATAACTAACTGAGGGTGGATGGGGGTTGGGAGAAAGGGGAAAATGGGTGATGACCATTAAGGAAGGCATTTGTTGGGATGAGCACTGGGTGTTGTATTTAAGCACGGAACCACGGGAATCTACCCTCAAAACCAAGAGCAGACTGTACATGCTGTTCGCCAATTTGACAATAAATTATATTAAATAAATAAATAAATAAATAAATAAATAGAGTCTCCTGTAGACAACAATCACAACCAAAAAAAAAAAATTAAGTTGTTACAGTTAATACTATTTGGCAATAAAAAGGAATGAAGCACTCAAAAAAGAGTTAATTTTGGGGGTGCCTGGGAGGCTTAGTTTGTTGAGCATCCCAGTCTTGATTTCAGTGCAGGTCATGATCCCAGGGGCATGGGATCCACCCCTTCATCAGAATCTCTGATTGGGATTCTCTCTCTTTCTCTCTCACTCTGCCCCTCTCCCCAGCTCCTGCCCTCTCTCTCTCTAAAGTAAAAAATGAAATAATATAAATTAAAATAATTTTTTAAACTTCATTCTTAAATAGAGGTATAAAATTCTGCTTATTCTATGGGACACCTGGGTGGCTCAGTCAGTTAAGCGTCTGACTCTTAATACTGGCTCAGGTCATGATTTCATGGTTTGTGGGATCAAGCTCTGTGCTGATAGCACAGAATCTGCTTGGGATTCTCTCTCCCTCTTTCTCTGCCCTTTCTCTACTCTTTCCCTCTCTCTCTCAAGATAAATAAAGTGTAAAAAAAATTAATAATCTTTTTATTCTACATTTAAGCTTAATTAATAGTTTAGTTAAACTATTAAAAGCTTTGATATATTACCTTATAGGTCCCAATGTTCCCATCCAGGAACCCAAAGCAATTTTCATTCCCAGTATTTGGTATATAAGCTGGGTTTTTCTCTTTGTCTTTTTCTCTTTGAAAAATTTTAGGATGTTCTCTTTATTTCTGAAATTTTTATATTTCAGTTTTTACTTTGGACTATATTTGTTTCTTCTCACTTACTGGGCTGGATATTAATATGTTTCAAAATAGTCATTGCGACATTTCAATTCTGGGAAATTTCTTATTATTTTTTTCATTATCTCATCCCTTTATCAGCTTTGTCTTTCAGAAATTATTGTTTATCAAATGCTAGACCCCTGAAGTTAATGTTTTTAATGTTTATTTATTTTTGAGAGAGAAAGAAAAAGCACAAGCAGGGGTGTGGCAGAGAGAGAGGGAGAAACAGGATCTGAAGCAGGCTCCAGGTTCTGAGCTGTCAGCACAAAGTCCAAGGGAAGGCTCAAACTCAAAAATTGTGAGATTATGACCTGAGCAAAAGTTGGACGCTCAACTGAGCCACCCAAGCACCCCTATTTTGAACTTTCTAGAGCATAGTGATATACATTTTTTAAATATCCTGATATTGTACATGTCCAATATTTTCCCCTATTTCTCTCAAGATAGTGATTGTTAAAAAACATTTTTATTTTTTCCTGCATTGCTGTGCATCCTACAAGTTCTTTCTATTGAGGTTGTTTTTGTTGTTTTGTTACAACTTTGTTTTTCAACTTTGTGTTGGAGTTCTCCCTCAAATGCATGGTGATCTTGGCTGTTCAGTTATATCAAACATGAAACACCAGAATGTTAATTAGAAGCTTATCAAATGGTGAGTTTCACTTACAGAGATTAGATTATGTTTCTTTTATTTTTTTAGAGGAGTCTCTGTTCCCCAAATACAAGTATTTCTATGTCTTTCCTCTGAGGTTATTCAGTCTCTATAAGGAACACCCTTCTATGTCCTTCCTACCTGATGTGTTCTGGAAACAGGGAAGCAAATGAGGGCTGGAGGTCTATATTTATTCCTTCCTTTATACTGTCACTTGTTTTCACAAAATATCTTTGCAAAAAAAAAAAAAAAAGTCTTATAATTAGATAATAGTTATAAACTCATAAGAAAGGAAAACAGGATGAACTGAAGAACAAATTATTTCAAAAATATATATTTGAAATCGTACAACATGTAAGCCATATGTTTGAAGCTCTCCAAAATTAAAAAAAAATGAAGCTTAAATATTTTCTCTAAAACAGTTCACAATCTACTATACAGAATGTCATTGACATAACGAACTTTAGAATAAGATCTGTGTTTCATGGTGTTACAGAGAGGTAAGTGTGGAATAGGAATATTCCCTAACTCATCCTGAGAGGCAAAATGCAGTGGCCTAAAGGTGGAGCAGAAATTTCTCACTAAATGAGCCTGGGAAGGTTTTGAGAGTGGGTGAGGATTTACAATGTATAAAGAACTTTAGAGGGTTGAAATCAGATAGACAAAAGGTAATGGAGAGCTGACAGGGGAAAGTCCAAGACATAGAGGTAGGGAAATCAAGGCAAGAATTGTTACTAGAGGGGTGCCTGGGTGGATCAGTCTGTTAAGTGTCAGACTCTTCATTTCAGCTCAGGTTATGATCTCATGGTTTTGTGAGTTCAAGCCCTGTTCGGGTTCTGCTGATAGTGCAAAGCCTGTTTGGGATTCTCTCTCTCCCTTTCTCTGCCCCTTCCCCACATGCACTGTCTATGACTCTCTCAAAATAAATAAATAAAAACTTAAAAAAAAAAAAGAATTGTTACTAGAACAGAAAGCAGATCAGTGGGTGGCATAGTTACATGAATGAACTCAAGATGTGAGTGAAAAGTTGTACATGGAGACGGAGGTCACCCAAGTAGTACCTGAAATTTTAGGGTAAAAAGCTGGATTGTTTTCTCTGCATAAGTGAACAGTATTAATATTTAATTATTTAATTCTTACTGTGTTTGGGGTAACATGCTGTGTACTTTTCACACACAAACTATTCAAGCTGTTGTTTTAGACATGTAGGTCTGGCTGCCAAGTGTGAGATAGATGGGAGGGGAAGAAAGCAGAGGGCAAACAAAAACAGTTCAAAGGCTAACACCATCTGGGGTGCCTGGATGGCTCAGTCAGTTAAGCATCTGACTCTTGGTTTGGCTCAGGTCATCTCATGACTTCATGGGTTTAAGCCCCATATCAGGCTCTGTGCTGGCAGTGCAGAGTCTGCTTGGGATTCTCCCTCTCTCTCTCTCTGTCCCTCCTCCACTTGCACCATCTCTGTCTCTCTAAAAAAAAATAAATAAACTTACAAAAAAAAAAAAAAAAAAGGTTATCACCATCTCCTTAAGCGCTAAAACAAAAATCATCCTAAGATGAAATAATAAGACCTAAATATTAAACATTTCCATAAAATAATATATATGCACGTTACAGCATAAGCTCAGGGTAGGAAATAATTTCTTAAACAAGGTTCTAAATATTCTAGCCATAAATGTTGATAAGTTTATCTACATTAAAATTAAGAACTTCTGTTTTTTAAAATACCACAAAGAAAATGAAAATATAAAATAGCAGAAAAATGCATTTGCATCATCTATAGCCAACAGAGGTCTCTTGCATCATATATCGCCAACAGAAGTCTCTTCACAGAAATATTTAAGGGATTCATAAAGTCAATAACAAATAAAGAGAAAACAAAATAGACAAATGGGTAAAAATACTTGAGCAGATATTTAACAATAACAACAACAAAAAGAAATCCAAATAACCCACAAACAAGAAAAGATCTCAACTTCACAGTAATAACAAAAATGCAAATTAAAATTATAAAGAGATACCTTTAAACACATATCTGTTCATACACACACACACACACACACACACACACACACACACACACAAACGTTCAAAGCCTGATAATACCATATAGCATTAGAATACGGAATAATGCAGATGTCCATATAATGCTAAAACAAGTGTAAATTGGTTTCATCATTTTGGAAAAGAGTTTGTCATTAATAAAAATATACATGGCCAGCAAATCTGCCCCTGGAAAAAATCCTGCAGAAACTCAGGTACATGTGTATCATGATACATTCATCAAATGTTCAGAGCTGTACTATTACTCTGATCTGCAAAATAAATGAAGGCGTGGGGTGGGAGGGATGTGAGTGAAGGAGAGTTTAATGCCAAACAAGCTGATCCAAAGTCTGCCTTAGAGAGTAGGAACAGGAAGCAGTGGTGAATACTGATGCATTTATCCCTGTTACATAGCATTAATTATGTAATTCTGACTCCAAAAAGCAGTATTTTGACCCACTGCCTCCATCTCTGAAACATGTATAATATTCAGAACCAGTAATTTAATCTCCACTTACCATTCTATTAGAACCTCTACTCTGACCCCCTGTTGAAACAACAAAAGAGTAACACAACAAAAACCTAGATTTCAAAATGAATATTTTATGGTCAAACCCAAAGTACTAGCTCCTGTGTTCCTTTGTGCAAACTATGTATTTTTATAGCTGGCAAAAAAAGATCCCCCCAAATGTGTTATTTCCCTAAGAAAAGTAATAGATCACTTATCTTTATTAAGTTACATTCCTCAGCAAAAATACATCGTAGTTTCTATAGCACTTCCACATCATTTCACTCAGGATTTCTCCTCGACTGTCTTGGGAGTATTTCTACACTAAGGTCCTAAAGGGGCTTCGCAAGCCCAGGAACTCCTCTGCCCTCCCTGTCTTCTGTTCCTCTGTACCCAGAGACTCTGCTCCTTTGTCTTCAGAGGCTAACCTGACAGACTCTCCTGTGGAGGCCTTGCAGCTCCTCCTTTTTGCATCAGACTGACTGTGGAGGAGGGCACAGCACACCCAGCTCTCCATAACTCTGCTGTTTCCAAAAGCAAGGTCTTCTCCATCTTTTAAGGATTTTATTGCCACATATTGTGAAGAAACAGATAACAGACTTTCATAAATACAGATAGTCTGTTTCCTATTGCTGGTGCAATGAATGACCACAGACTAAGTGGCTTAAATCAACACAGATTTAGTATCTTAACAGTTTTGAAGGTCAGGTGTGTGAAGTGGTCTCACTAGGCTAAAATCAAGGTGTCCGCAGGCCTTTACGTCTTCTGAAGGCTCTAGAGATGAATCCATGTCCTTGCCTTTGACAACCAGAGGCTTCCTGGGATCCTGTCTCATGGCCGTGCTCCATCTTCAAAGCCAGCAATTGCGGGCCTACTCTTCATGTATACCACTCTGACACTCACTCTTCTGCCTCTCTCTCTTTCATGTATAAGGACCCTGGTAATTACCTTAGGCCCAGCCAGAAAATCCAGAATAATCTCTCCATCTCAAGTTCAGCCGATCAGCAACATTAGTTCCATCTGCAGCCTGAATTGCACTTGCTGTGTAACATAATGTATTCCAGGTTCAGGAGATTAGGTCATGGCTGTCTTGGAGGTGGAGGGATAGTGCATTATTCTGTCTATCACAGATACAGA
Organism: Hyaena hyaena; assembly: GCF_003009895.1. Lineage (NCBI taxonomy): Eukaryota > Metazoa > Chordata > Mammalia > Carnivora > Hyaenidae > Hyaena > Hyaena hyaena. The sequence continues at coordinate 246,271 of NW_024082042.1, read as the reverse complement.
CATTGCAAAATCTAAGAACTTTTTTTTTTTAAAGTTTTCAAAATCCTTTCCTGGGTCTCGATTCCCTTGATAATACAGTAAGTAACTGAAAGTTACAGGAGACTTCTATTCTCTTCAATTATTATAGAAGATGGAATTTATCACAATGCACTTTCATGAACAGCCCACATGGACTCCCCTCTTCCTTGATCACTTATCTTCCTTAAATATAAACATAAAGGCAGAATAAATCCACAATAAGAAGAGCCGACCTTGTTTCAAGTTGCACGTGCATATATTTGAAGACTTCCATAGTAAAAGACACGAAGTTTTGCCAAGAATGATCCATTCTGGGCATCTCCTCTAAGTTTTACTATTTATATTGAAAATTATTTGCCTAAATACCAATAATGATTTCCATCAGAAGCAGAAATCTTAACTGTAACCTGAGAACTTGCTAAGTTTTCTGGTTTTACGTTTTCAAATATGTCATTGGTTTTTATTCTCCCTGGAAGTCTACATTTCAGCTTCACTCTTCTGTTTGTGCAATATAAGTGATAATTACAGCTGAAAGACTTCTCTCCATCAAAGACTCGAGGTAGGAAACTTAGATAGGGAAGGCCTGACACGGGGGGCTATGCATTAAAGCTGTTGTTTGAAAACTACTTCTCAGAAAAGGCATTGAAAGTATCCATTTCAAAGAATGGGGGAGTGAAGCCAAAGGAACTCACATTAAGGCTAAAGTCATTCCTGTCCCAAATCTACCCTGTTGTAAAAGCTGTTGTCACCAGCAGTGACAAACACCATGGAAACCCTGTATTTGGAAAATAAATTCCATTGAATGCCCTCAAATAAGTATCCACAGGTCACAATCTGGTACAATATCACTTCACATACAAACAACCCAGGAGTCACTAACTCAGAATGGTTAGACTTCAGCTCTTAGTTCTAACTCTGTGATAAACTCTGAATCAAGTATGCCTTCCTCTAGTTGTGCTGGCTCTTTCCTTCAATTTAATACCTGATTCCTGCCTCTGAAGCCCCCCTCCAGAGTTTCTCTCTTGCCAGTCAGTCATCAATTCCAGATAGGGATAAGTGTCAAAATTATTTTAACTGAATTAGCACAAAAGAATATCTCACCATCTTTGCAATACATTTATGGAGGTAATTGGTAGGGATGTGAACACCTCGCTCTCCTTAGATAGGTATTCTATTTCTGATCACCCAGACTTCAGGCTGAAAAGAGAAACTTGGCTAAGGAGAAATAATGGCTTTAAGTAACTTTAAGTTCATATGCTGCCAGAAAATCAACAACTGAAGATGATTTTTCTGACCAAATAGAATGTGTTATTCGAAAAAGTTCACAAAGGGAGTGTTTTGACAACCAGGTAATTTTAAGAGAAGTGGAAAGTAGAAGGTTTTTACCAAACCTGTGTTTAGGGGCAAAGTGAAACAGTGAATTCAGAGAAAGAGAAGTTCTATGACAAGCAAAGGTAGGACATCAGAGCACAGTTTCAGTAATTCACTGGGACAAATGCTATAAATTGGACTGAAGGATGCAAAGCTGCTGGTCCAGACAGAGCAGCAGCTTAGCTGTTTCAGTGTCTATTTCCCTAAGCAACCACAAGTAGAAGTTGGGGAAGAATGCAATACTATCAGAGAAGCAGAGGATTATTTAAAAAGGCACATGATGACTGAAGTAATTGAGCTGAAAATATATGATATTAAAGTAGCTTCTGGCTCTAGGATGTACTAAGGATACCTAATGCCTGATTTTTTTTTAATGTTTTATTTTTGAGAGACAGAGAGAGAGCGAGAGAGCATATGAACAGGGGAGGGGCAGAGAGAGAGAGAGAGAGAGAGAGAGAGAGAAGGAATCCAAAGCAGACTCCAGGCTCCCAGCTGTCAGCACAGATCTTGATGTAGGGCTTGAATTCCCAAACCGTGAGATCATGACCTGAGCTGAAGTTGGAAGCTTAACCGACTGAGCCATCCAGGCACCACCCTCCATCCTGCCCAATGTCTGATTCCTATGGTTTCCTTGAGATTCTGTCACTGATACCACTTGAAACCAATTCCACTTCTGAAAGAATTTGCCAGAATCCCAGATCGGAGGGAATGTAAAAGGCAGGCGCACTGTCCCCTCTGTCAACCACCTCTACCAGCATTATTACCACACTCTCTGAGTCTTATCTATCTGAAATCCATACTGGAGAAAGTTCAGCCCACTTTGGGGCAACTCTTTTAGGCTCTTCTGTCTTAGACTAACTTGAAACTGGCCTCCAAACGGTAGGCCCAGTTTTGCTCTCTGATGCCACTCAGAATACATTCACTCACTCTCCCACATAATATCATTCAAATATTTAAAGGCAATTTCATTTGCCATGAATCTTCATACCTCCAAGGCAAACATCCCTCAGAATAGTGACAAGTGCTCTCCCCAGATTCTGCCTTTACTCTGAGCCCCACCCTTTTGTCAATACACTCAAGCACAATGCCAAAAACAATGGATTCTTCAGAGGTGGCCTCCTTACCCCTGGATAAACGATGACTATCACCTCCTGAGTATGGGGGTTTTGTATCTAGGTGACACCAGTCTACAAATGAATCAATGCATCCAAATTAACCACTTTGACCAGTACACCATGTTGTTAAACCATATTGTGTTTGCAATCAACTGAAACCACTAAATCATTTTCACAGTACTGCTGATAAATCACACATCTCCTTCATCCTGTGCTCCTCCTGTAGTCTGCTGTTTATCTGAAGGACACACTATAGATCTTTACTTACAGAAATCATTAGAGATACTTTTGCTTTTTGATTAAAAAAATTGAGTATCCACTACCTGCATTTTAATAAATTTCAAAATGTCTTTATCTTATCTCTTCATTCATTACATTTGAAATTGCTTCCACAAAGTATATTAAAATGAAAATATTATTTTCTTGGTAAATGTATTTAAAATGTTGTAATTAATAAGAAATATAGGCTTGATAAGTCTTACTACTGTATACTATTATACAAAATTGTAGCTGTTAAATTTCATCTTGTTAGTTACAAACAATTATTTCAATTATTGAGGATCTTTATGTATCCTGACTTAAAGACTCCTCACTTTCAGTTGTATAGCCAACTGATAGATATCTCCACTAATGGCTAATTTCAAGACACTAAGAAAAATAAGTGACCAGACTGAAGTGACCAACAGCCCTAAGGTACACTGCTAGCAACGAGTAAATATCATTCACTTTACTCATCACAATCCTAGTATAGTGTTTCCATAAGTCCAGGGTCCCTCTAGCTTTGGACTATCATTTGGTTCAAATGTACTTGACCACCTTAATTCAGATGTAGAGAGCTTGAATCCAGACATAAAACACAAAACTCAGGAGGCTCTTTACATCATAATAACAAAGAAAATGAAATGCTTTAGACCAATGAAACTATATTTACCAGGACTCTGCTGTCAGTTTTAAAAAGAAAATATTAATAACAATGACTACTAATAATCAACTGCTCAAGGCAAAAAATAAATTGTGTTCATCCATGTAACTGAAAAGTCTACGGTAGTGACAGCAGGACGCTGGGCTCAGAGCATGCTGCTGGGACCTAGCTGTCTATCTCTCGGCTTTGCTCTCCTCCATGTTGGCTGTACAAGGTAGCAAGATGGCTGCCAGCAGCTTCTACCCTATGGCCTCTGAGAGTCAGTTCTTGAATGATAACACCAGTTCAAGACCCAGGAATAACTAAACGAACCAAGGTTGCGACCAAATGACACTCACTGGCTAGGCCAAGTCACATACTCCCATCTAGACCCTGAAGGGAAGCCCTTTCTAAACACTGTGAGGAAGGCAGCAGGAATTCGAGCTACTGTCACCAGCGGAAGGTACAATGGTTGTTGGATGGGCCCAAACTTCAAAAGGCCACTACATAAGCCTAATCAATTTCGCATGGTACACTATCCACAGAAGAACACTTGGCCACATTAAAGAAGTAGGTGGGGCTGCTATGGGTCAGACTAGTAGGCAAACTTAGGTTCCCAGGTGCAAGCGGCCAAGCCATCTCTCCCAGATTTGCAAAACATGCAACCACATTTTCCATTTCCAGTGTGAGACTCATTCTCACTCAGGGCCAAGCTGGCATTGTATGCTGCTAAATAATTTATTTCACTGACATGAAGTTAAAAACCAGTCATGTCTGCCTTGCAAAGTACCTCTGAGATCAAAGATTTAGTTCAAGATTCATGAAGCTGACTTCCTTACATATTTAAAAAATTTAGGGTAAATTTAATCTTACTCTATGCCTGATTTATTTATTAAATTTCTACTGCCTAAGAGTAAGACATTTAATGTTTTTTATGTGCAAGAAAGCATGCTGTTTTATATCCCTCTCTCCTGTCTCCGATGAATGAAATGCCCTCACTTTTACTCTGCTTTTACATTCGCATCCTTCATATACAACAGTCTAAACATATTTATACCGATTTAAAATCTGACAAATCTGATTGAAAAAGAAACTTCACATCATAAGCCTAATTGATATAAAAAATGCTTAAGGAGACTGCAACTTTAAAGGAACTCTGGGTTGATTCTGTGACTAAATTTCTAGAGGTGGCATATTTGTTTCTCTGAGAGTTTCCTTTTTAAGGAGCATGGGAAACTATTATTAACACATAGGAAGGATCTACAGAGAGTAGATTATGTTGGTCATATCAAATCCAATTCCCTTCTGGAGTGAGGCTAATTCAGCAAGGTGATTTTCTAAATTAAGTTAAAACAATTTGATGTTATAGGCTGAAACTTGCTCAGTTAAAGATCTAGGTAAATAATAGTTCTCTAAATTTCCATTTATATATCAGCTCTATCAAGGTGACCCAATATGATCCAGCTATTTGAAAATCACCTTAAATTGCTCACAATTCTATTGCTAAGTCTTTGGTGTCAAACAAGGACAGAGTTCCCCCAAGCTGTAACTCGGGTTCACCAGTGGGTTGTCCTCATATCTACACTGTTTGTATGACTGGTCTTCCCTTCACTCTTTATGACTGTCCTAGAGTCCCTACAATAAAAGACAATACAAATGTGTGGATTTTAAGGATAACAATAACTAAGAAAGTAAAATTACAATGTAGTGATAAAAGGGAAAATGGATTTACCCCTGAGACTATTAAAAAACACAAAGAAATTACTACAAAAAACCATATGCAAATGCATAATGAAATACAAAACATCTGAATACTGCAGGCTAAAGCCTGCAGAGAACCCAGAGAACCCGGAAATGCATTCCTTTATAGTCTAGTAGAAGAAGCAAGAGAAACAACAAAAGTCAAAGAATAGGAAATTTCTTACGTGATGTCTTATAAGTAAGACATTCACTAATGGGGTAATATGTAGAGGCACAATAATGGTGCAAATGAAGAGGAAAATCATGATGAGATAAGCTGACAAAGGAAGGTTTGCAGAACACTACCTTTTTTTCCAGTTGGCTTTGATGGGTTCCTTCCAATCTCAGTTTAAATATCACCTCCTCAGAGAGTCTCCCTGACTCCAGATTAGCCCGCCTCCTTTACAACTCCTACAACAGCCCATTTTTCTCTTTTGTAGACATTTCAAAATTGAGACTACATAATGAAGAGTGTAATTTTTTTAAATATCTGATTACTATATTACAAATTCAACAACTAAAGAGATCATGCCCATGTTCCCAGTGTCAATAAATAATTCAATAAGTAATTTGTGAGTAAATGCTGAATGAACCATCTAACTCTCTCATTCCTGAAAATTTGACTCTAAAACAAAATCCTAAAGTACATCACTACTTCAATGACAGGGTAAGGCTATATATCTAACACATTTGTCATTAAACAAATCTCTAATATTTCTTCAATTTGAACTCTAGAAATGTCTACGATTTTGACAATCCTCAGTAACTTAGAGAAAAGTGAACAGAGTAAACAAGATGATGTCCATATGAGGCTCAGAGGAGTATATAAAAACTAGTTAAGGATTAGGAATTATTAGAGCTTTACGAAGAGATGCTTATTTGCAGGCTTTATTATGCACATGTTTTGGGATTGATGAGATTCATTTATGAGGAAAGTGACGTTCAGTTAATGTGCAAAGATGCTGAAGTGGCTCTGGGGTTCATTTGTCTTCCTACTATGGTACTCCATTTAATCTTGATCCATGTGAACTCTTAGTAATGACTTTTATACATTTGTACATAAGTGGCTTAATAGTGAAATAACTTTAGAAATAACTCTCTACATGTACATGAAAAGCAGAAGTAAAAGGATATACAATTCTTTCTTACTGTTTCTCTGCTGGAGTCCCTCATTCCTTGGGTAGTAAACACTGTAGCCTAATATGAAAAGAAGTTCCCCAGGCTGCAAATAGTAGTTTTTTAAAATAGCTTAATGTGTTGTTCAAAACCAGTAATCGGATTAAGCAGTAGTGTCTTCGAAGGAGTGAGCCAGCCTTGAAACTCAATAAAGAAGTTTGTCTTCCTTGAAAAATTAATCTAAGAGTAAATTTTCATTTATACAGAGGGGCCTGCAGCTGTCTATTCCTTTGCTCTCAGAGTACAAGTTAAAAACCATAAAAGACAGATCTTAACCATGTTTCTTTCTCTATTTCTCCTCTCCATATACTTTTTTAAAATTTTAATATTCTGTCACTTTTTATTGGATCAGTAACAACACCCCTTGCCATGTTACCAACACAATATTACTTACTTACTTACTTATTTATTTACCTTGGTCTTTTTTTTCCCCTTGAGGAATGTATTACTTTAGCGAAATGATATATGACTTATCTTATTTGGCTAAAGTTATAAATTACCTTAAACATTTGCTTTGGAAGAATCCATATGAAACTATAATTCTAAGTGGTTTATGAATTTTTTATTCCCACTAATAGCAAATCTCAGATATACACAAGGGAGAAGGTAACCCACTATCTTTATGTTCTGCACGATTATCTCTAGAGAGGCAAACGTCATGCTCTTTCTAAGGTCAAAAATGAAATGGGCTCAAGGTCTTCATGTCTGATTCTAGAGAACTTGGTCAAGACAACAAAAGAATAGTATCTCTTTGTTACCATACTCAATATAAAATATATGAAGAATTTTAGGTTCCTTGAGAACCTCTTTTGAGGTGCTGGTAAATCATATATTTGACATAGTAATTCACAAAGAGTAAACATATTAAAGTGGACTTGGGTCTCTTAGATGACTTACTGTCTTACTCGATGAAAAAACCCTACAAAGCTTAGTCCTCTGCCACTGAACAAGTCTGTACTTAAATCATCTCAGATATTTCTAGGAAAGAAGATTCAATAACTTACACTAACAAGAAAACAATACTCACACATAAGAAAGTCGTCTGCCCAGACTAAGTCTTTCAGTGCATTTATATTTTTTACCGAAACTGAGAAATGGAAGCTACAGTGCACATAATCAAGTGCAGGAAAAATCTCATTAAAACAATTAACTTGACAAAGAGCAATCTAAATCCCAAAGTTATTTCCATATCATGACCCAGTGAAATATGTTTAGTTGATGCAGTTTCAATGAGTTCATTATAAGTGCAATTTTTTTCCTGGTCCCTTTTTATTTACAATGTGTTGGGTATTTTAAAAAAATCTTGATGATGAGTTACCTCTATTTGTAATGAGAGAGAAAAGCTGATTTACGATTTAGGTTGAAATGTTCACAGTTCCTTTTTTTTTTTTTTTTTTTTTTTTGACCACTAAGGAGCAATGATTATGTTGGTGACTAGCTGATCTAAATTATGTGAATTCAAAAAACCATCATGGCTATAACCCCCCCCCCCCAATAAAATACCATTCTGAAGCTCTGGTACAAAAAGCAAAGGATGAAGGACAGTAATCATAGAGGAAGTTGGAATAATTACTCTCTCCTTCTGGATTCATGCCACATTTTTTCCCTCTAGTTTATTCACTACAGAACTAGATGGACTTTAGCTGTGTTTTCTTCCAAGACCTACTGGCCAGGAATGAAATTCATGTATATAATGGATTCTAACAGTATTTCTTGCCAAAAAAAAAAAAAAAAAAAAGAAAGAAAAAAGAAAAGAAAAAGAAAAAATAGATGTTACCATGTGGAGTTCACTATATTAGAATTATATTTGCATTTTTATCTAAATAAACTTACAAAGCACATTAATCAGCAAACTACTTAAATTGAGCTTCCATAGCAACTGGGGCAGGAAGAGACAATAAAAAGGAGATGACGCATGGCAGGAAAGAAAGAAAGAATGTTTTGTGCTGTCTCCCTGTTTTATGTTACTCAATAAATGCATCTCCTAAAAGCTAACCCTCAAGTGTGTGTTTCATCCCCAGGTAGACTGATTCTCAGTAGGGTCCATGATGCTTGCTATAATTAGGGATGTCACCAGGCCTTCTTTCTGTACTTCACCCTCCCCGACCCTGCAGATGCCAGCACTGGGAATGAATCAATGGTAGAACCCTCTCCATCATCTAAGCACATAATTTTTCTAAGTATTTTCAGTCTCAAACCACTGAATATGGTAGTCTACACCACAAATACCACTTATTTGCATCTCCCCCCAAAATCACCCCAAACAGCATAATCTGAGTAGAAACAAAGGAGGAAGGCATTTGTTTGTTTCTTCAACATCAAGAGAATGCAATGCATAACCATCAGCCTTTCTTTAGTGTCCCTCAAAAGAATTATGGAACAATTTGATGGGGCAATTGCAAAACAATAGTGAATACCACCATTTGTGCTTGAATCCTAGGAACCCATTCACCTTTCTGTTTGTTTATTTGTTTGTTTTTGTTTGATTTTCACAATGGTGATTTTGGGGTGAGGGTAACAACTTCCATAAGCCATTTTACTGGTTAATCAAATAATTCAGACATCATTAAGGGTAAATTCACCTCATGTGAGCTTAACCTTAAGAGACCCAAATCCATTTTAATATTTTTACAAAATTATTTATTTTAAAAATTATTTATTCCATTTTGTGGTACCTAGGTGGCTCCATCAGTTAAGTGTCCAACTTTGGCTTAGGTCATAATCTTGCTGTTCCTGGGTTCAAGCACTCATTGGGCTCCGTGTTGACAGCCCAGAGATTTTGTGTCTCCCTCTCTCCCTCTCCCACTTGTACTCTGTCTCTGGTTCTCAAAAATTAATACAAGTTAAAAAAAGAAAAAATAGAATCACACAGAAAGCCACTTTGATCACAAGGATAGACAGTAAGGAATAAATTCTGAGAGTCAGCAGCTTACTTCTGGACCAGTGGAGCACAACTCTGGCAGAATATTAAAATCATCTGGGGAGATTTTTAAAATGTATATGTTCAAGCCTCATCACAGGCTAATTATAACCAGAAACTCTGAGACTGTTGTCCCTTGAATGATATTTTTTTCAGGGTCAGTCATGATTCTAACACAAGCCAGGGTTGAGAACTTCTGGTCTACTATTATTACCAGTACCCCCTTGGATTTTGCTGCTATGCTGAGATTCTCTTTTTTTTTTTTTTTTCAGCAAAGTGTGATACACAGACCACCGCAGCCTCATCACTGGAATGGCCACCGCAGAACACGATTTCAGCAATAATGGTGCAGCAACCAACAAGCACCAAACCTCAGCAGCTTCAAACAGCAAGCTAGGTAGTTTAAAATGGATGTCTCTTAGATACAGACTCTTAGACAGAAATGCAGGTTTCCCTAACATCATTCTTAGTAAGGGAATCGGGCTGAGGAGAACTCAATATCCATTCACATACAAAGCTAAAGCAGGACAATAATGTATACAGAGAATCTCACAGCTGCTTTTAAAGCTTTCTTCCAGGAGTGCCTGGGTGGCTCAGTCAGTTAAACGTCTGACCCTTCAGCTCAGGTCATGATTTCATGGTTCATGAGATCGAGCCTTGCATTGGGCTCTGCGTTGCCAGCAAACAGCCTGCTTGGGATTCTCTCTCTGACTCTCTCTGCCCATCCCCCACTCTCTTTCTCTCTTTCGCTCTCTGCAGCTCTCAAAATAATTAAATTAAATTACTTTTTTTTTTAAATGCCAGAAAGCTTTCCTCCACTTAAGACTTGCATTTGTGGAGAAGGGAGGTCTCAGGAGCACTTCCATAAAGGACAAGGAAGTATGACTATACTACTTGACAAAAGGGAAGGAGGATAGATCCAGAAATCTTTGGTAATCACTGCTCATGTTCACCACTGTAGCCCACCGAATGACTTCAGCCTTCCATAGGCCATACAGACTTAGAAGACACAAGGTTTGGGAAGCCCCTCAGAAATGCTTGCAGGCCAAATCTTCTCACAATCAGACATGCAGCCACAGATATTGCATCTTATGAAGGAATTAGGTTCAAAATTAGTGCATAAGGTAGAAGTCATGTCTAGCAAAAAGCAACTTGGAAAATGAATTTGAAAGTTCTCATGCTGACACATTATTGACACAGTAGTTCTCAGTTAAGTCCAATATAGCTAGCTTTTACCTGTGTTAAGAGCAGATCTCGGTTTCTTCAACTAAGCAACAAATGAAATCGTTGATTCTCATTCTGGGGCCTTGTTAAACAGAAGTATGTTATCTTTTAACACAAAAATATCACCCAGAGAGGCAAAATGCTGGAGGCCAATGAGTGAGCAGAGAGCAGAATCAAATTATCTATCTCAAGTTTAGTCCAGGATATATGATCATTGAAGGGAAAGTGGGCAGAATTTTATATACTCCTCACGCTGTTATTCTCCCTATAAAAATTGTTCTAAGATTGTTGTACAGTTGAACTGGCATAAACTAAATGCACACATGATGCAACTTCCCTATGTTTCTATAACACGTTAGAGGATGTGCTTCTTACTCTTTTATGCCCGTTCAAATTATATTCAATTAATCCTACAGTTCTGTATATTGGACATTTGTGCAAAGTTGAGCTATGTAAATAAGAGAGTATTGTAAAGTCCCAAAATATCTGAAATGTCAGAAATAATGTAAATCATCAAAACTTTCTTTTCAATTAGCAAAACTGAATGATTTCTAAGCCTGTGAATTGTAAACTGTATCTATATCATTACCACATAATAACAAAACCCAAAACTTCTTGGGGTCAGTCTCAAAGTCTGCAACTTTTCTACTATGCTAGGTCAAAAATTTCTCTCACAGAGAGGAAACCATCAAAACTCTAGAGGATAAAGCAGGAAACAACCTTTTTGACCTCACCTGTGCAATTTCTTGCTTGACACATCTCCAAAGGTGAGGGAATTAAAAGCAAAACTGAACTATTGGGACTTCATCAAGATAAAAAGCTTCTGCATTGCAAAGGAAACAACAAAACTAAAAGGCAACTGGTGGAATGGGAAAAGATATTTGCAAATGGCATATCAGATAAAGGGTTAGTATCTAAAATCTATAAAGAACTTACCAAACTCAACACTCAAAAAACAAATAATCCACTGAAGAAATGGGTATAAGACATGAATAGACACTTTTACAAAGAAGACATCCAGATGGCAAACAGACACATGAAAAGATGCTCGAAGTCATCATCATCATCAGTAAATAACAAATCAAAACCACACTTAGATACCACCTCACACCAGTCAGAGTGGCTAAAATGAACAACTCTGGAAACTACAGTTGCCGGCAAGAATGTGGAGAAACAGGCACCCTCCTACACTGTTGGTGGGAATGCAAACTGGTGCGGCCACTCTGGAAAACAGTGTGGAGGTTCCTCAAAAAATTAAAAATACAATTCCCCTATGGCCCAGCAATAGCACTGCTAGGAATTTACCCAAGGGATACAGGAGTACTGATACATAAGAGCACACTGAGGAGCCTGAAATTAAGTCCTCCATTAAGAGCAACCTTGGGCTGCACGTAGCCCCAATTCCGGGAAAAGCTTCAGCTGAAGCCACCCTTGGACCACCCTCGGATGAGCCAATCAAAAGAAATGTGTAACATTCCTGTGGCCTGAGTCAGGGCTGGGAACTGCAGGTAGTTACTGTGTACAAACTAGCCAATCACTCACCGCTTGCCTGAACCCCACGTGGGCCCTTTAAACTCACCTCATAATTGGTCATTTTCAAAGGATTCCCAAAGGTCATGATTGGGAATGTCCCAAAAGTAACAAACGCCTCACAGATACTGAATGGTCAAAACTGTTACCATGGGTGCTGTACAATTATGACTGGTGCTTATGTGATGATGCTATACGTACAATTTGTGCTCTGTAACACCCCCATCCCTTACCCCATAAAAACCCTGCTCACTATCATTCGGGGCTTCACCCTGTTGCCGCTGTGCTGGTAGATGGGTGAGCCCCTGCTCGAGCTTGTAATAAAGACCCTTATGTACTTGCATCGGTGTCGGCTCCTTGGAGGTCTCTGGGGACTCGCAATCTGGGCACAACCACATGTACTCCAATGTTTATAGCAGCACTTTCAACAATAGCCAAATTATGGAAAAAGCCTAAATGTCCATCAGCTGATGAATGGATAAAGAAGATGTGGTTTCTATATACAATGGAATACTACTTGGCAAGAGAAAGAATGAAATCCTGTCATTTGCAGAAATGTGAATGGAACTGGAAGGTATTATGCTGAGTGAAATAGCATAGAAATCAATCAGAGGACAGATATCATGTTTTCACTCATAAGTACATCTTGAAAAACTTAACAGAAGACCATGGGGAAAGGGAAAGGGGGAAAGTAGTTACAAACATAGAGAGAGTGAGGCAAACCGCAAGACACTCTTAAATACAGAGAACAAACTGAAGGTGGATGGGGGTTTGGGGTGAAGGAAAATGGGTAATGGGCACTGAGGAGGACACTTGCTGGGATGAGCACTGGATGTTGTATATAAGTGCTCAACCATGGGAATCTACCCCAAAAACCAAGAGCACACTTTACACACTGTATGTTAGCCAATTTGACAATAAATTAGATTTTTTAAAAAAAGAATTTCACATAAAAAATGAACCATATGTTGCCTATATGCTAGAGTCCTTATGAGGACTAAATAAGAAAAAATGCCTGTACAATTCTTAGCACTGTGCACAAACTAAAGCTTAATTATCATATGCAAAGGCTAGTGTCCCTTAGTTAATTTCCTGATTTTCACTCAACTGGAAATAATGATTTTCTAGCCTGAATTGCTCTCAATTTCTTACAGATTTATATATTTACATACACACACATACATATATATGAATATACAGTATATGTATATCTTCTATGTAAGAATATAAGAATGTTGTTAAATATACACATATGGGATACCTGGGTGGCTCAGTTGGTTAAGCGTCCAACTTCGACTCAGGTCATGATTTCATGGTTCATGGGTTTAAGCCCCATGTCAGGCTCTGTGCGGACATCTGGGAGCCTGGAGCCTGCTTCCCATTCTGTGTCTCCCTCTTCCTCTGCCCCTCCCCCACTCATACTCTGTGTCTCTCTCTTTGTCAAAAATAAACATTAAAAATTTTAAAAATATATACATATCATCATACATAATTATATATTACACGTATGCCTTCATATATATATACATATATATGAATATATAAATATATATGTGGGGGGTATATTTCCTTTAAAAGTTGAAGGAAACTACTATAGAAAACAAGGCAAGGAAAACACTATTTCAAGTTGGCTGAAACTAGGGGAGTGTCCTAAGTGACAGAGCATTTACATCAGGAAATAGTGGTGGGGAAAATCCTGGCATTTTGAAGTGTGGTGTCTACGGGGAGACAGCAGCAGGAGGTAGGAGAAAGAAGTATGGCGGCTGTGGTGCTCTTTGGTCAACTTTGAGAAGTCAGGATTGTCTACTTGGAAAGTAATGAGATATAAGAATACTATAATAGGCTGTATCTAGAAGGTAAGAAGCTTGCCTTCAGGCTCAGGAATCTAGCTGTTTCTAAAGACAAGAGAGAGTTCCTGAAGGTTTGTGAGCAGGACACAGTGTAAGCTACTTACATTTCTAAGAAAGTCAATCTGTGATATAGGAGGCAGGAATGATGGGTTTGTTCATGGATTTAGTCAGCAAATGTCCACTCTCTTTCTATTTTATGACCCACACCATGCTAGGTTGAGTCTTTAAAAACAAGTAACTGTTACAGAGTTAGAAGGAGCGGGACTTGTTAAGTGATAAGATTTCATTTACAAGAAGAGGAAGGTATTCATGTCAACTCAGAGACTGATGGTGGCTCCATTCCCAGAGAGAGGCAGGATTGCAAGGCGGAGGGTGGAGGTGACAGAACCCATCTTGGACACATCAGTGTGATGTGCCTGCAGGACATTCTCAGCAGCTGCCTGCTGAGTAGGTCAGCACATAGCAGAGAGGGACATACTTAGGGGAAGGCCTAAACTGAGGTGTCACCTTTTTAAGACAGAAAAAAAAAATAGAGAAAAATGTGCAATTATTAAATGCAGAGTCAAAATTATGTAAAAAGTGATCTAAAGAAATCCAACATGTCTATAGATATTAATAGTTCAGTATGATAGTTCAATCTAATGAGTACATCATAGAACTAATAACCAAGGTAGGATTTCACCTCTTTTGTTCCCTCACCTGTCATTTAATGGAAATCTGTCTTCATAAGGAAATGACTGAGGAGGAGATAGAAAGAAGGAAGAAAGAGATAAATCAAAATATTCTACAAATTGGATAATTATCCAATGACGAGCTGTTAACACAAATCCTTATTTTTTTCTTAATTCCTTAAAAGATGGTAAAAGGAATACCTAACATATCACAGACGGCATACTGTGCCAATCTGACTTTGCACAGGGTGCAATTATCTCCGTTAATCAAATATTTCATCTGCCCATGCCTGCGTCACTTCGAGAAGAAAGACCCTCTCTTAGCTGCCTATAATTACAAACATGAAGATTATATCAACAAGAACCTATGTGAGGGTTAGTTTTTGCAGACCCCATGTATTTTATACAGAAGGGAGGATTTTCCTGGCTAGAATGATAGCAAAGCATGCTGCCCTTTTTACACAAAAACAAAAGCTCTGTGCCACCCCTGGGTGCCTCAGGATGAGCTGGTGGCAATGGCGATGGGTACTACTAAATAATCTAAATGCTCTTGCTTAGGGATCCAGTGTAATAGATGGTATACTTTGACAAGATGGCTCCACAGACTTAGGAGTAGAATTTGTGTCTGTGAAACAAAGTGGTCAAAGGTGGGATGGTGACATGTATACAAAACACAATAGTAAATGTTATAATAGAGAGACAATATGTACACAACGGCTCAGAGAAGAGAAAGGTCATTGCCATTGGTTAGAAAGAAAAGAAGGCTTTATGGAAGAAACAGATGAGCCAAGGCTCAGGGAATAGCTGGTAATTGGGGATGTCTATACCCTATTCACAGTGAAAGGAAAGATCCAACTTGGCAGGAATTGCCTTAGAAAATCACAGCATATTAGGGGATAAAGCTGTAAGGGCCAGTATGACAGATGAAGGTGAATGGAGCTATTAACTACAGGTAAAGGCGGGGGGGGAGTTAAAAATCCCAGAAGCACGATAACATATTAGCATCTGTATTTGGAGATCATGAATCCAATATCTTCCACTCCAGAACTGATTAGAAAAGGACAATCAGGAGAGTCACTGATTGCAGTTACAGGAGTGGCAAAAGAAATGCAAAGGTAATTTGGAGAAATTCTCCGCATAACTTGATTAACTGGACTTGGGAGGTGAATGAGGGAATGAAGTCAAGACCAGCTACAGAAGGACAAGCTCAGGTAACCAGACAAATGATGCAGCCAATGAAAGGGGTAAGAAATTCATTTTTATTGAAATCTGCTTGAAATGGGGAAACTTAGGAAAGATGCCACGGAATCTCGAGTTGCATGGCCAGCTAGGCTAATGGCCAAAAGGGACTCAACAAGGAGCAAAAAAAGTTAGATAAGATCTTTTCTATTACTACTTACAAATCACATGGGGCGCCTGGGTGGCTTAGTCGGTTAAGCGTCTGACTTTCGCTTAGGTCATGATCTCACGGTTCGTGGGTTCGAGCCCCGTGTTGGGCTCTGTGCTGACTGCCAGCTCAGAGCCTGGAGCCTGTTTCAGTCTGTATCTCCCTCTCTCTCTGACCCTCCCCTGCTCACGCTGTCTCTCTCTCTCTCTCCTAGAAATAAATAAAAAACATTAAAAAAAAAAAACAAATCACATATACATATCTTGATTTCTATGGCAGTGTGGGCTATATTATTTCCTTTTTTTGTGTGTGTGATCAATTACTTTTCTAGTGATGAGAGTCTGCAAAAGAACAAATATTCTGTTTTGACAGTCTCCTCTGTTATGCCACACAAAATCAGATTGGTTTATTCATCAAATCACTCTGTTACAGACACGGACACAATGGGAGCCTCATCAGTCTGGTTCTTCATCTTATTTTTCTTTTCAGAAGCTCTATCCACACATTGCAGCATTAAATAACAATCTTCCCAGGGATGCACTATGCTACAAGAAAGGAAAAATGTGACTCAATACAAAGTCTAATCTTTGCTACAACAACAGCAGAGAACATTATATTATCCAAAGGAAAGAACAGTTATTTCAGATCTTGCGTACCACAAGTGCCTAAATAAAAGCCAAACACACAAAATGTATTAAGAATAGATATTATATACATATCACACACACACATATATGTAATGAGTAAAAATTATCATAGTTGAGGAGAAATGGGATGGGGTCAATATTAAAGTTTTAGTGTTTCAAATGAAGGAAAAGAAAAAATAAACCTCTGTCTGTCCTCACTATAGGAAAAATTCGAATTGAATTAGGCTCTTTTTTTTCCCTTCAGTTCTTCAGTGTCTGGGTTTTGCCTCTTCCTGTTCCTTCTCCCCTCCTGCCTTAGCCTTTTCTGTCATTTGGTGACCCAGGCCTATCTTCTTTCTATTCAAGCTCAACTCCTCAAAATCCCACACCCCACTTGTTAGAGGGATGGGCACTTCATCCTCTCCGAGCCCTGGGTCTCTGGGCGTGACCCACAGACCGCCCACATCAGCAAACTGCTAGTGTAGGTAAAATGTGGAGTCCAAAGCACAGCCTAAGTCAAAATGAGTTGGACTTCTCACCCCTTCCTGCGCTTCTCCTCTCTTGTGAGCTTCCTCTGTGTCTCAAAGTCTTCTTTTATTTTTACTTTTATCCTAATTCAGCTTGTATAAAATTGGAGAAAAGCAATGTATGTCTTGACACAAGCCCTGCCATGGGGGACACATCTACCTGAGGCCCTGTGCTCAGCTATGCCAAGGATTTTATTTATTCGATCACAAAATTAAGCAACTCTTCTACGCAGCTATGTTTATTCAGCTGGTTAAGCTCAAGACTTCTTCAACTGCTAGTGGAGTCATAGCTTTTTCTGAACAAGAAGTATCCACCATAGGCTCAAGAAGAAGACCTCTCCGATTAGAAGTAGGTAAAGATAACTTACAGCCCAATTTGAGCAATCATGTCAAGCAGGTAAGTGAACAGAGATGATAGTTAATATTTATTGGATATAAACTCTATACAAGGAACCATTAAAGGTCTGTAGGATACATGTAAGCCAAGTGTCCTGTAGTTAATTTGGGAAAATATTGCCAACATGTGAGCAATTAAGAGAAGTTTTTGGCTTAAAACAGAAGATTTGACAAATAACCGTATAAAATATTCTGGCCAATTCAAGCACTGCAGGTTTAGAGAGGCTGAGATATCAGCAAAGGTTTACAAAGGAGATGGAATTTGGACTAAGAGTAATAGGATCTGCATGGGAAGAACAGGAGGGGGACAGGTTTCGCAAGGTGAGGAAAGCAGATGAAGGACAAAAATGAGGAGATGGCAAAGCCAAAACCATGTACCAGAGAATATGAATAAACTAGAGTAGAAATTCCGATCAGAGGACATGTACAAGAAAGGCTCAAAAATGAGGGAAGAGATAGAACATAGGGTACTGATTGCCCATGGCTCGGGGTGGGTAGGGGGTGACTACTAATAGACCAGGAATTTCTTTTTTTGGGAATGATAAAAACTTTAAAATTAGAATATGATTGGACAACTTTGTGAATATATATACTAAAAACAACTGAACTCAATATTTTAAATGGGTACTTGTAATGGTATATGAATTCTATCTCAATAAAGCTGTTTAAAAAAGAGAGGGGAGATGGCTTGACAATCAGTGTCACTAAAAGGTCTTCACAATTATCTCTTACATAAGTATTTCAAAATCTAACAAATATTTCTGTATATACAAAAAAAAAAAATGCATGACTGTTATCCTTTTCACACTTTCCCCTGGCAATCTTCATAGAGTACAGCCTTTCCTTCTCTTTACTTGTGTTCTTATTTACTCTAAGGTATGACACACTTAGTATTCATCACATCTTTGGGAAGAGTAAATGATATTAGTTACATCTGATTTCCTCTATGAAAGAAATGACACTGAGTTCACAATGTATCTGAATCTCAAGAGGCTGCTGTCTTTTGTCCACAGAAATTTCCCATCAAGTTAAAAACACTTGTCCCTAAACCCATCCATTCTGTTGATACACGAATGGCTTAAAGTAAGCTAGTTATTGATGGATTTCAGGATAGACCCAATATATTCCATCTAGCTCTACCCCTTACATTATAAAGAATAAAAATGGCACAATAAAAATAGCTTAACTACACTGTTATTACTTCTGGCATGTGCTGAACACTTTCTACAGACACTCGTTAAATCCCCACCACAATGCCATGATGCAGGTTTAATGATCCCCATCAAGCAGATGAAAAAGCTAAGGCTCAGGAAAGTGTAGTAATGTTCCTCATCACTAGGAGGTAGTGAAATCAATGTTCAAGCAGGTCTATCTGACCCAAGCCTAGCAAGAAATGTTCCAAAGGGAGAATGAGCAGAGTTGTGTGTAAGTACAAACAGCACTTGAAGGTGGAAAAGAAGGCAGTTTTATACCTGAATCATCCCTTAAAAGTCTTCGGATGCTTCTAAGTCTGAATGTGTATCTCTAATTGCCTCCTGATCCATAAGCCTATTCTCACGATCATATTCTGCATAAATGCTGTTGTTTTATTGGAAGTATACAAACATCTTGTACATTCATCTTAATTTTTAAAGTTTCTTGAATGCTCTAGATAATGAATTGTATGTTAGTATCACCTTTTCTACGTACTAACTAAACTCATGATGTGATTTAGTAATAAAAATACAAATACAAATGACTTAGTATTTTTTAAAATGTTTAGTTATCTTTGAGACAGAGAGAGAAAGAGACAGAGCATGAGTAGGAGAGGGGCAGAGAGAGGGAGACACAGAATCTGAAGCAGGTTTCAGGCTCTGAGCTGTCAGCACAGGGCCTGACACGGGGCTCAAACCCACAAGCTGTGAGATCATGACCTCAGCCAAAGTCGGAGGCTTAACCAACTGAGTCACCCAGGTGCCACATGACTTAGCATTTTTATAGAATGAAATGGTAGAAATTTTGCGATAGGCTAAAGTGATTACGATTTAACATGCACCCAGAAGAAAAGGGAAACTATATGCTGAGACTAAAATGACCTAGCTATGCCAAATTTCTTTTTGGTATACTACATTTACTTTCTCAAGTTAATGCTGACCAATAATCTATTTTTATTAAAAAGTAAATAACCCCTGATACATATAACAACTGCTGTCTTCATCTACAGAAGGTGCTGATATTCCTACATCTTGCCAGACAAGTAACAGTTGTGTGGGTCCACAAATTCATTTGGCAATAATTTGTTTATGCAATGATAAAGCAGTGAAGTTACCCATGTTTAAGTGTAAAACAATGGAAGATATAAATTTAGTTTTACTCGAAATGAGAGAGTTCCACTGTTCTGCACAATCCATTAACTACTATACCTAAACAAAGTCTTTATAATGTTATGTTTCTCATTTCATGAATTTTTATAGCTAATGTGTTTTCAGCCAAGAATAATGTGGCGATTAGAAGAGAATTCAATAAGAATATGTGGCAGTGCAGGAAGTATAGAAGTTAATGAATTTTTCAGTGACTAGAAAACAATTATCGATCACCAATGTTTGGAAAGCTTTAAATCAATGTTTACTACACACGTTTCTGAAAAAAAATCAAGAGGAATTCGATCAAAGGTTTTGAAACCAATAAAATACAGTAGCCTCCCTTATCTGTGGTTTTGCTTTCCACAATTCCGGTTCCCCAAAGTCAACCTCAGTTGAGAAGCAGATGATCCTTCTAACATGTGGTCAGAAGGTCAGCAGTAGCCCAACACGACATCACAGTGCCACCCAGGTCATTCACCTCATTTCATCTCATTCCATAAGCATTTTATCATCTCACATCATCACAAGAAGAGGAAGAAATTGGCAGATAAGTTATTTTGAGAAAAATAATTTTATTTCACATAATTTTATTACGGTATATTGTCAACATTGTTCTGTTTTATTATTTATTGATTATTGTTAGTCTCTTTCTGTGCTAATTTATAAATTAGAGTTTATCATAGACATGCATGTATAGAAAAAACATAGTATATAAAGTTCAGCATTATTTGTGGTTTCAGGCATCCACAGGGTCTTGGAATATATCCCTTAAGGATAAGGGGAATACTGGATTGATTTTTCTAACTTTGTATGCTAATTTGTGGGTTTTAGATTAATGCCTTTTGCATGAACATGGCTTGTAGGGAAAAGCTGCTTGACAAACTGTCTGAATTTCTGAATTGATGTAACTCCAAAGATGGGGAAATCCCTACACTTCTAGCTTGGGAACCTCAGTTAATAGCATAACCTGAATAGCTATGGATTTGGAAGATCTATATCGTTTCACACTTGTTCCTTATTTACTTGCCACTTTAGATCAGAAGAGATTAGAAACTGGTTAAATTTTCAATTAGGTTCACCATCAATTAGGTCAATACAATTCAGCATTAGAATATGAAAAGAGAGTAAGACACTTCATTTCGGTGATAATGCTGAAGGATGGGAGGGACAGAGTGTAGAAAGGCAAAGAAAGAATGAGAGAAAGAAACTGATTATAGAAATGAGAGTAATGTAATTAAAATTTATCAATAATACGAAATCCAGTTAAAGTATCTTAACTAATCAATAATTTTCTATGAAAGCTAGTAAGTAATAATTATATACTAGTGATTATGTAGATCTGAGGTTAACTTTTATTTTCTGTATCAACCAACTTGAGAATGTATTTTAAAAAATAACAAAATACTCAAATGTTTAACAGGAAAAAAAAAAGATCATCTATAAATGAAGTAGTTATCACCCGAATAAAATCTGATACTACAATATTCCCTGAGTAACAGAAACTAGAATGACATACATCAATCATGTTTCCCTTCTTTTTAACCATTCTCAGTGCTACGAAGGCTTGCTCTACAGGGGCAGCCCTACTGGCTTGGGTGCAAACGTCTCTGTGACATTACCACCCTCTGGTGGTTGGAACGAGAAACTCCTGCTCCCCTTTGCCTCCTTACAATCTTATTTCTCCCCCAGCTCCACAAAATCACAGTGAATATTCACTGTTTGCATATCTTCCAGCCTGACCTAAAGAATCAGTTTTCAGATTTATTCACATATCTAACTCTCCATGTGTCAGTTTCTGTATCTCTTCTAGCTATTAGTAACTTCCTTTAGGAAAACAACTTTTTCTCTCCACATCCTTCTTTCTATCTCATTCTTTGATCCCTATAATGAGTTAAAAATGGATTAAGAGTTGAGGATTCAGGTAAATCATCACTAATAATTGTATTATTTCCAATGACAGGACTTTATAAAATTATACCAGAGGCAAAAATGAGATATAACTATATCAACAAAAAGGAAAGTCACAAATGTAATTAAAACAAATATCAGAGGGGCGCCTGGGTGGCTTAGTCGGTTAAGCGTCCGACTTTCGCTTAGGTCATGATCTCGCGGTTCGTGGGTTCGAGCCCCGCGTCGGGCTCTGTGTTGACTGCCAGCTCAGAGCCTGGAGCCTGTTTCAGTCTGTGACTCCCTCTCTCTCTGACCCTCCCCTGCTCACGCTGTCTCTCTCTCTCTCCTAGAAATAAGAAAAAAAATAAAATAAAATAAAACAAATATCAGAACCAGTAGTATCAATATTAAGTGTAATTTTTAAAAATGTTAGATTCAGTAAATCTACATTAAATGTAATTGGAAAAATATCAGGAGTATTAGTGTCTACATTAAATAATTTGATAGGTGTCCAAAATATCATTTGGAATCTCTACAACTGTTCTCTCCATCTATTAAATCCTTTAAATAAATATTCATATATATTACAAGGGTTATACATCAAAAGATAGTCCTAGTTTAATTTTGCTGATTTTTGTTTTGGGCAACAAAAAACATATTTTTTTTCATTATTAACCTGGAACATTTTATAGACTATAATATGGATAATACAGATTTTATTGGCTAATGTTTGACTAAACAGTCTTTATGACACTTCCTAAACATAAAAGTTCCCTGTGTTTCATACACCTGAGGATTACGTAGATGTGGAGAACATGTCTCCCTCCTATAGGACAGAGAAGAGGTATAATGTTTACTGAGAACAGATGCTTGCAGCATAAAAGAAAGACCAGGTAAATACAATTAATATAATTAGCATTTAATCTGGACATGAGCCCCTAAGGCCATGACAAGAGGCAGCCTCATAAAGAGAAAAGAACACTAGTGAGTTTGGAACCAGATGAACTTAGGCTTTTATTGGCAATCTACCATCTACTATTTAACTTTGACCAAATTGCTAGGGATTCTGAGCTATGATTTTCCTCATCTGCAAAATGCAGCTAGTAAGGCTTACACTCTAGGGCTGTACTAATGTATACATATATGTATGCACATGGACATATACATATATACATGCATATACATTCACACACAGAGCATATATTTCCCTCCAACCCCCTAGTCATCTGTCTTATCACTGTGTCCTTCTGCATGCTGGCTTCACTCTCTCAGGCTTGTTGTTGCATGAAGCTGTAACAATACTGGCAGGCAGATGTGGTCTTATATCTTTATGGCTTCATGACAGAAGGGAAAATAGCGCTTCCTCTAACTAGAAAAATCAGAAAATTTCTGGAAGACACTTTTACTGGCCTACAATGAGTTAAATGGCCGTTGTAAGACAAATCACTCTGCCCTGGGGGATATAGTATTATATTGAACCAATTTGAGCAGGGGCCAGAGGCCTCAGCCAAAAGAGGCTGGGCAGGCATCCTAAGCAGATATAGGGGCTGCACTATATAAAGACCATGTCCACATTTGGTTTCTTCACTCTCCAGAGTTAATTTTTTTTAAGTCCCTAATCATTAGTCATTCCTCAAATAAACCAACCATCTTATTTTCCTAGCTTGGTACCACTTTCAGATTCATCTTTCCACCACTGTCCTTTCAGATTACTTCCCAACTCAAGAACCAACATTGGTTTTGTGTGTCCTGCCATAAAAGATCTAACCTCTGCCACTTAGCTTTAAAGCACGGCAATGCCTGGACCTCCCTTTTCCAGCCAACCGTATCTACATCTGTTCCTTAAGATGAGCAATTCTTCTGGGATACTTAACATTCCCTGTCTCATCACAGTCCTTTTTCCCCCAGGCCTCCCATTATGTTAAGCTCATTAGTTAAAATGGTCTACTATCCCATTTTCAAATTCCAATAATCTATTACAAACTAATGTCCTAATGTTGTCCTATTTTTTATAAGCAATTCATACTGATCCCACCTGTGCTTGAATTCTTATAGCATTCAGGTGGAATCAATTACATAATAATTTCCTATTTCCTATTCATTTTGCTATCTCTACACTTCGGCTGTAAGTGCTTGTGAGCACAGGCACATTGAAGAGCCATCTTCCTCCCAGACATCTTCCTTAGGGACACTGTCCTCACAATGCCACGCATAATGGGCACTCAACAACAAACACTTGATTTTCATGCCCTTTGCAAACAGAATACTTGGATACCCTACATAGTTAACCCTAAGTTAAAAAACACACAGAATTGCTCTTTGATTAAACTCATCCATCTCATTTCTCTGTAGCTGTCATGAAAATGTTAGGTTTCCAATTCAACATTTAAGTCCAGTTCTGCTACTGGATAAAGGTCATCTTCAGATGGTCACGTGACACAGAGGGACTCAGAAACTGGGAATCTGCACATTTACAACCAGAACTCTCCCATAGGGGTGACCTGGTGCTTTTGTTTGCAAAAAAGTCAGTGGTCTGGCATTGTGCACTCCAGGGACCATTTTCTGAAAACATCGGATACTCCTGAATCCTAAGTAGCCAATTCATCCTTACATCAAGCTGATAAGAAAGACACCACTGCTTCATGTCTGAAGTGAACCACTGTCAGTGGCTGCTATTTTCAGGCTGCTATATTTCAGGCTGCTGAAAACTTCCCAAAGGAGTGGCTTCTTATGGTGTCCTTTCTTCTTTTTTAACTCATGAATTCATAGGAACTAAAATGTCCTAAAACTCAGATTTACAAATCTGGCATTCTTTTTATTATTGTTATTAAATGTTTACTTATTTGTGAGAGAGAGAGAGCACAAGAGAGCACAAAAGCCGGGGAGGGGCAAGGAAAGAGGAAGACAGAGGATTCAAAGCAGGATCTGTGCTGACAGCAGAGATCCTAACTTGGGGCTGGGACTCACCGACTTTGACATCATGACCTGAGCCAAAGTCAGACACTTAACCAACTGAACCACCCAGGCATGCCACAAATCTGTCATTCTCAAGCAAAGAGTTCACACCAATGATTTTTAGAAAAACAAGCTATACATACTGCAGTTCTATGGTTCTGTTTGTGCAGAAATTTGCAGAAACTGGAAGTCACAGCAGGAAGGAATCAGGAAAGCGAACAATTGCTGATTTGGAGTGATAAGTGTTTCAAAACTAAATTGAAAAAACCAAAGTAACCATATGTTTTATAAACTTAAATGATTAATGTTTACTAAATCTTCTGATGGGGCACTATTTTTGGCAGAGCATTAATTTATAAGAAAACAGAATAAACGGGCAATCCAGCACATTTCATAAAAGATAACTACATTTCCCAGTTATCCATCTGGGTCTTTTTCATTTCAGTGGTTTAATTAAAACTCAATGGTATTATCAATCTGTTACATTTTTCATGTTGATGGTTATTACATTTACAGTACAGCAGGAGTACAAATTAAAGTGAGAACATGATAAATCTCATTTCCAAATTTCATTTCTGTTTCTCTAGTAACTAATACTCTGGTAATATTTTTTAGCTCACTCATGTTTATAGAACAATTTTCATGATTTTTTTTTCTGATTGTAATAAAGGATAAAAAAGAGAAGTGTGATTTTTTTCAATAACTCATTTTTCTTTTTGCATGCATTTATTTTATGACTCTTCTATCAACCTACTCTAGATATATTTGAGTTGGGCTCCTCAAAATCTGTAATAAACTTATTTATTTCTTTAAAAAATATTTGTCTTTTACCTGAATCTTATTACTAGACTTTCTCAAATTAAAATAAGAAGCATATGATTCAATGAAAATTTCTGGGGATTTAAATTTATATGGAAAACATGGTTATTTTCTGTACGAATCTTTAACAAAAGAAATGGGTGCCTTTTTCTTATCAAGAATGCCTCTTCAAAACTAGATTATTAAATATATATTCTTTGGTATATGCCAGGGATATAGTCACATAATCTTGTTAACAGAGAATTGTAAATCAATTTATAATAATGCCAAAAATACGATGCAATGGGTTATACTGAAAAAAAAAATGCTATTCAAATGCTTTCAAAATATTAAAAACTATATAATTATAAGCAATATACTGAAAAATCAAATTGAGACTGACTTCCAGAAGAAACAGCATGTACAAAATTCCTGTCTTCCTCTCCCTCCCAACCTCTTGGCCTAAAGAGGATGCACATGATAAGAATGGATCTAATCCAATGTATCTTAACAAACAATTAGAAGGGCTTTAACTTGGTGACCACCCCTTAAGAAAAGAAACAATTACACTGAAACAACTGGTGTCAAAAATTAATCTGGAAAATCTCTACTCCTCTCAACATTCTTACATTTCTAAGCACTGGGTGCCCCCTATCAGTGTCTGCCAACAGTCAGTCCTGACTATTTACACTCTACTTCTTTGACCCAAGGTGGACTTCTATCTCTAGAGGCAAAATTTACTATGATCAGGTCAACCTTTCTCAAAAAGAAACACCTGTTCCTCAGAAATGCTAATGAAATGCCCTACAGTTTGACAAACTTAAGCCCTTTGCTACTTACAAGACTAACTTTATCTGTTCAACACTTTGAACAAGGGCTTCATCCCTGAAGCCAATTATTTAATAAGGCTCCCACAACATTATCTAAATGTCAAAAGATGTATGTTCTAGTTGAGTAGCAATAGAAGAAAATCCTCTGGTTAGTTTCCAGAAGTTAATTTGCCTGAAACTGGAACCATGTCCTCGGCAGCATAACAATGAGAAGGCAACTCCCCCTGAAGGCAGCACACCTGGGTGCCCAGTAGAGGTAGGCCTTTTCTAACCAAGTGTCTAGGCATGTGAGGTGATGATGATCAGGACAGAGCTCACAGAGCCAGGGGTGTTTCTGCTGTTCTTAAAAGGTTAAAACAAGTTAATTATGTAGACAAAAGAAATAAAGTCAGAAAAAAAAAGTCACAAAGTCAGAAGGGGGAGGAGAAGGGAGAGAAAGAATAAGGGGAAGAAGAAGGACAGATGAGAGGGAGGGAGAAAAAAACTAGTAAGTAAGAGAAATGCACTTTGCTGGAAGGACAAATTTTAGTCCCATATTGCTCAAAACTGTATGTGATGGCTTTTTTCCATATCTTAGCTATTGTAAATAATGTTGCAACCCAAGTATCTATCAACAAATAACTGGATAAAGACACAACAGAATATTACTAAGCCATAAAAAGAATGAAGTCTTACCAACTATAACAACATGGGTGGATATAGTGTTTAATGCTCAACGAAATTAGTCAGCCAGAGAAAGACAAATACCATATGATTTCACTAGTATTTGGAATTTAAGAAACAAGATAAATAAACAAAGAAAAACAGAGACAAACAAGCAAATAAAAACAGATTCTTTTTTTTTTAATTTTTTTAAATGTTTTTATTTATTTCTGAGAATGAGAGAGAGAGACACACACACACAGAGTAAGCAGGGGAGGGTCAGAGAGAGAGGGAGATACAGAATCTGAAACAGGCTCCAGGCTCTGAGCTGACAGTCAGCACAGAGCCTGACACGGGGCTCGAACCCATGAGCTGTGAGATCATGACCTGAGCCAAAGTCGGACACTTAACCGACTGAGCCACCCAGGCGCCCCCAAAAACAGATTCTTAAATCCAGAGAACAAATGGGTAGTTGCCAGGAGAGAGGTAGGTAGCACTCAGGTGAAACAGATAAAGGAGATTAAAAGCACACTTATCTTGATGAGCACTGAGAAATGGAGAGAATTGTTGAATCATTACATTGTGCACTTGAAATTAATATAGCACAGTATATTAATGATACTTCGATTTTAAAAATTATAAAAATGTATGTGATAGAAGACAGCATATAAAGCCAAGGCAGAAGGCAAATCACAAAGAATCTGGTATACAAAGGAATTCATATTTTATCCTTTTTTCCTAAAACTGGTAGAGGATTTTAAGCAGCAAAGTTTCAGAAGTATTTTTGTTTGTATTTTATAATGGTAACTTGGAACCAATTCAAAAGCTGGAGATAAGGAGACCATTTAAGAACAATAGGAGAGCAATGCATTTGAGAAACAGGGAGAAAAATAGGAACATTTAAGACACAGACAAGGGAAAGGAAATTAGTGAGTGGCGGGCCGGGATAAGGACACTTTTATTAACATAAAAAGTAGAGCTGCCAAGAAGATCTCACAGAAATTCATAGAAACGGACATTAGAGGTTCTCAGAGCTGCTAATGAGCACCAGTTTGGACCAAATGAGTCTGAAGGGACTATGTAGCATCCAGGGAGATCTGTAGACCATAAGCACGTCTGGATTTTGGAAGAAATTTGGAAATGTGTATGTATATCTCCCATGTATATATTCTGTACTCCAAATGAATATTAAAATGTACATATAATTCTGAGTACAGGAGCTCAGACAGAGCACAGGGACACGAGAGCTGAAGGCAGACCCTTGAGGAATAAAGACTAAAAGGCAAGTGAAGGAAATGAACTTATCAAGAAGAAAAAAGAAATGCCCAGAGATGTAGGATGAAAATGGAGGGGCGCCTGGGTGGCTCAGTCAGTTAAGCGTCCCACTTCGGCTCAGGTCATGACCTCACAGTTCGTGGGTTCGAGCTCCCCATCGGGCTCTGTGCTGACAGGTCAGAGCCTGGAGCCTGTTTTGTGTCTCCCTCTCTCTCTGACCCTCCCCTGCTCATGCTGTCTCTCTCTGTCTCTCAGAAATAAATAAAAAACATTAAAAAAAAAAAAAAAAAAGAAAATGGAAAAAAAAAGAAAAAAAAAGTTTTCAAGGGAGAAAACAATTTCCAGGAAGAAAATACTCCAAATCAGAGATATCTAGGAAAGTCAAGAACAACACATATGTGTGTGATAACCTTTGCAATTCCAACTACTTAAGGGACATATTATTATTGTTGTTGTTTTCTTTATTTTAAATTAAGAAAATAAAGGCTCACATGGTTTATGTAGCTGGTTTATGTAACCCGACAAGTGAGTGGTGAAACAGAATTTTGAATCCATACTGTTCTAGTACCATATCCCAATCCTGTTCTTTTTACCACAGTCTTTTCCAATTTGATGGTAGAAATAAACCTTCAGTGAATAAGGGTAAACAAGGTTGAAGAGAAAAGCATTTTTTTAAGAGATGGAGAGAAATGGGCAGGGAAACAGAGCCAACATAAGGAGACAAAAGCACTACTTATTATAAAGAAAGTTAATGGAGAAAGATTGTCAGAAAAGGCGAAAAGATAAGAGCAATAGTAGAAGGGATCTACCTGCCTCAGACATGGGAGGAAGGAAGGAATAACACGTACACAAGCAAATGCAGTGGCAAGGAGACTGAAAGTGGAGAGATATTTTCCCTGATTTTGTTGTTGTTGCTGTAGTTTGCTTGTTTGTTTTCTTGGTAAAGTTGATCAGAAGCTATTTGCAGAAAGGAATGAGATTTGAGAGTATTAGAAGAAACATAATATTCTGCCTAGCATTCCTAAATTATCTCACACTCTTACATTTTTTTACATGTTTATTATTTTTGAGAGAGAAAGAGACAGAGAGACAGAGCGTGAGTTGGGGAAGAGCAGAGAGCAAGAGACATAGAATCTGAAACAGGCTCCAAGTTCTGAGGTGTCAGCACAGAGTCCGATGTAGCTCTTGAACTCACAAACCGTGAGATCATGACTTGAGCCGAAGTTGGATATATAACCTACTGAGCCACCCAGGTGGCCCTACACTCATACATTTTTAAAGGAGTAGTGTTATATTCTTTTCCTTCACCAGCAATATCAACACAATATGTGTGTTGCTTAGGAGGGAGGAGAAATAAAGACAATTGTGTCACTAAATTTAAAGAAATGTGCAGATGGTTAAGCAGATTGAAACAGCAATCAAAAATTCCTAAAAAATAAAAGCCCAGGACAAGATGGCTTCTCTGGAGAATTCAACTAAACATTTAAAGAAGAATTGACACCAATCCTCCTCAGTCTTCCAAAGAAATGAAGTGAAGAGAACATTTCAAAACTCATTCTATGAGGCCAGTATTACTCTGACACCAAAACCAGACAAAGACACGATAAGAAAACAATAGATCAGTATCCTTGATGAACAGTGATGCAAAAATCCACAACAAAATCCTAGTAAGCCTAATTCAATGGCACAATAAAATGATTTTACACCATGACCAACTGGAATTTATATATGGAGTGCAAGGATGTTTCAAAATACAAAAATCAATCAGTGTAATACACTATATAAAGAAGATAAAATATAAAAAACACATGATCATCTCAAATGATACAGAAAATGCATGTGACAAAATTCAACATCCTTTCATGATAAAAATACTCAGAAAACTAGGAATTAAAGGAAACTATATCAACATAATAAAATCCATATATAAAAAGTTCACAGATAACATCATACTCAATGGTAAAAACCCAAAACTCTTCCTCTAAAATTAGTAGCAAGGCAAGAATGCCCACCCTTACCGCTATTATTTGGAAACCATTTTTTTTTTCTTACCTAATTTTTCTGGCTTTCAAATTGGAAAAGAAGAAGTGAAATTATCTCTGTTAATAGATGACACGATCTTCTATGCAGAAAAATCAAGATTCCACTTGCAGGGACTGTTACAACTAATAAACAATTTCAGCAGAGTTGCAGGATACAAAATCGATATACAAAATTAGCTGTGTTTCTGTACGCTAATAAGGAGCAATCCAAAAAGGGAATTAAGAAATTAATTTACTATAAGACATCAAAAAAGGTAAGATGCTTAGGAATATACTTCAGTGAGGAGGCGAGAGACTCATACACTGAAAACTACAAAACAGCACTTAAAGAAATGGAAAGCAAATGGAAAGATATCCCATACCCATGGGGTGGAGGACTTAACACTGTTAAAATGTCCATGCTACCCAAAGCAATCTACAGATTCAAAGCAATCCCTGTCTAAATTCTAATAACAATTTTTTTGCAGAAATAGAAAAATTACCTAAAATTCAAAAGGAATTGCAAACGACTCCAAATAGATAATGTTAAGACTACACATGCAGAACATCTACAAAATCAACGAACAGTGTTGGGAAACCCGGATATAAAATGAAGTTGGACCCTCATCTTACATATATATAAAAAATTAATTCAAAATGGATTAAAGGTCTAAATGTAAGCACTAAAGCTATAAAACTCCTAGAAGAAAACATATAGGGAAAGCTTCAAGACACTGGATTTTACAATGATTTAATAGACATGACATCAAAAAAACAGGCAACAAAAGCAAAAAGCAAACTAAAAACTTCTATGCATCCAAGGAAACACTAGAGTAAAAAGGCAATCAATCTACAGAATAATAGAAAATATTTACAAATCATATATGCAATATTAAGTTAATATGCAGAATATTTTAAGGAATTACTACAACTCAACAACAACAAATCAAATAACTTGTTAAAAAAAAAAAAGCAAAAGACTTGAATAAACAATCCCCCCAAAAATGATGTATGAATAACCAATAAGCATATGAAAAGACTGTTCTACATCACTAATCATAAAATAAATGCAAGTCAAAACTACAATATGAGGGGCGCCTGGGTGGCTCAGTCGGTTAAGTGTCCAGCTTCAGCTCAGGTCATGATCTCACGGTTGGTGGATTTGAGCCCTACATCAGGCTCTGTGCTAACAACTCAGAGCCTGGAGCCTGCTTTGGATTCTGTGATGCCTTCTCTCTCTACCCCTTCTCCACTCATGCTCTGTCTCTGTCTCTCTCAAAAATATTAAAAATTTAAAAAAAAACACTACAATATATCAGTCCATACCCAAGAACAAAAATTAACAAGTGTTAGTGAGAATGTGGATAAATTGGAGCCCTTATACAATGTTTGTGGGGATGTAAAATGAAGCAGCTATTATGGAAAATAGTAAAGGAATTCCTCAAAAAATTTAAAATAGAACTACCCTGTATCCTAGTGAGCCCACTCCTGGGTATACAACCAAAAGAATTCAAAACAAGATCTTGAAGAGATGTCTGCATATCTATGTTCATCCCGGCATTTTTCACAGTAACTAATAACTATCCACTGATTTTTGAGTGGATAAAGAAAATGTACTATCTACATATAATGGAATATTAAGCAGCTTTATAAAAGAAGGAAATCCTGTCACATGCTACAGCATGGACATTTTACTAAGTGAAATAAGCCTGTCACAAAAAGATAAATACTGTGTCCACTTAGATGAAATACATAAAATAGCCAAAATGATAGAAATGGCAAGCTGAAAGGTGATTGGTCACCAGGGACTAAAGAGAGGAGGTCAGGTAATTAATGTTTAGTAGGTACAGATCTTCAAGGTTGCTAGAGGAAAATATCTGGAGATCTGTTGGAAAACAATGTGACTATACTTACCACTAAGCCACAGACTTAAAGCTGGTTAAGATAGTAAATTTTAGAGCATGTGTCTTTTACCACAATAAAAAAGATATTGGAAAAAAAATTAAAAACAAAACAGAATAGTTGTAGATCCACATGTTGACATATAAATAAGGGAATTAACAGTTCCCTTAGTCATTTTAATGGCAAGGTGGGCAATAGCTACCTTGATAAAAACAGAGACTAGTCATGGGAAAGAGTGTATTATGGAGTTTAAATTTAGAAAAATGTAGAATCCAAGGTTATCTACTTTAAAAGTTAAATCCAGCAAACAAGGGTTCATCAATCAAGTATAACAAACAGAATGTGTGCTTCCTAGCTATATCTCCAGCTCACTGGGGAAGCTGAAAATTGAAACATATAGAGATAAGAAAGCTTATTGCATTTTTTAGTTTTAATTTCTGGTTGATAGGTTGAAAAGATTATCAACTGGAAATTATATCATGGCCAACTAAAGGAATGCTCCTCTTCAAATAATGTAGCTTTATTAGACACACTTCCCTTCTCCTCTCCATCATGTTCAGAAGGCTGGAAATGTTGTTGAGTACCTGCCCCTAGCCAAGGTACTCGGCTAGTACAAGGAACTTGGCTAGTTCTAGCCAAGAGAACTTGATTATGGGGGGGAGGAGGTAGGCATAATTTCAGTAGAACCACGTAGGAAAAAAAGGCAGAAATTGTGATACATAATTATATGATGTCTTACAACACTGGGTGGCAATAATCCCCTCTGGTCAGAGAAGGGCTGTAGTAGCAGCAAACCAAGGCCAAGTGTAAATAAAGGTGACACAGTCACCTTTGGACGTGCTTGCTCATATCCACCGGAGGTAGAGGCAGGTGCTCAACAAAGAAGAATCTGAACAGTAAAGGAGAAGGAAAAGGATACTACAGAGAATATTAGGGCTTTTGATTCCTTTGCTAATACGTATAAAAGCATGTCTGAGATTAGGTAGGAAAAACTAAGGAGAAAAGAATACTGAAAAAGACCAAAGCAACCCCAGGCTCCAAATTCTCCAACCTATCTTTACAGCTTGGGAAATTTCTAAGGGAAATAGGCATCTCTGTGCAAAAAGATAACCAGTCAAAAAGATAAGAGACATGTGAGCTCTCACAGTCTAGGAACAGAGTGCAATTTGGCCCAATTGCTCTATTGACTGTAATTAAAACTGCAGTGCTCTGTTGTGCAAATAATGGTTTGTAAAAACAGAGGCTTTATGAATTCTGCCATCTAATGATTTTTCCATTAACATGCTAATTAATTCTATAATTAAGAAAATGTTAAGAACCTTAAAAACTTAGAAAATCAAGGAAATGCTGAATTGAAATTTCCATCTAGCTCTTAAGACGGTACTGTTTGTTAGTCATTGGTAACATTCTAACTTCTTCATAACTAAACTTTGCTTTCTACCTTCCTTAGCTTTATACATCTTACCTACACCATGGCCTGACTTTATAAGAAAAGTAAAATCCAGTATATGCAAAAATAAAAACATGGCCTTGCACATAAACAGTGTAAGATGATTGCCTATGGGGTGCTCATTGTGGGTCAGGCCTGAAACGTCCCCTGGATTTCACTTTAGACAAGCCTGCCTGCCACCTGATAGAGTTAGTCCTTTGGGTTAAGATATCACATATTTAAAATGAACCTATGGGGAGGTGTGAATTCCTAGGAGAAGCAGCTGCTATTATAGACAGACATTAACATAATCTGATCTGGGTCAACAGAAGGAAGGAAGCCAGGCCTCTAAGAAGAAGGCTGCAGCAAGGTTCCAAGTGTGGCTCAGAAAGGGAGGGGCAGTGCCGCAGGGGAAATCACCTCCTTCGGTTCTGCTAGAGGCTAGTCCTAATTACCAGGAAATAATCAAAGAATATATTTTGGCAGAAGAGAAAATGTACTCCAAGACATTAGTGTTTTAAGCAACTATGTCCTTTCTGGTTGTTTTATGTGTGTGCCATCTTTAGTCAAGAGCTTTCAGAGAGTAAAAAGGACTAAAGCTATTGAATTGCCAATTATTTACTACTGCTGTCCTAAACTGCATGCATTTTTAAGGAATTCATCAATTGGGAAATTGTTTCGCTTTTGGGCTTAGGAAGAACTACTTTAAAGAAGCGGAATTAAAGGCACTTTTTAAAGGAGTTCTAAATTGAGTGCCTAACAAGGAAGACTTGAGGCATAAATGCCTCCATGAAGAGAATGTCAGGTCACCACCAGTACCAGTACCCACAGGAGTCATGCCCTGAGGCTTCACAATGTTACAAGGTATTGACTACTTTATTTTCCCAGTTCTGAAGACCAGTACAGTGCATGCAGGGAGAGAAAGGAAAGATACCAAAAGGAAGAAACTGATATCCCTTTAAACTCCATTGTTTGAATCTAGTTAATTGATTTACACAACTGAAAGTTGCATATCTGGAAAGTGACTAAAGAGGCCAGGTTCCCCAGTCTGGTCCTGGCAGCTCCAGTTCACAATCACTGTCACAGAAGAAAATAACAAAAGCTCTGGATGCTTCGTGTTGTTATCCTTCCCTCTACGGAGTGTGCTATAAACCCTTTCACAGTGGATCTATAACTACTGGACCTTGTAACTTCAAGGATCCGGTCACTTGCCACGATGTACCCCAAAGTCTTCATTACATGCATTCAGGTGAAAAGAAAAAGAAAAAAAAAAAAAAAAAAAGACGACAGGCTCAAGGAGCAGGTCTTATCCAGACAGGATAAGAATAGATAGAATGTAGCAACTATATTTGGCAAGGTGATTCAAGGAGAGGAAAGGGGAGATAGATTTAGTACCCCTTTACTTTTTCTATTTCCAACTCACTGAAACCAGAGCAGGGAAATAAACATGAAAGAGACCTAGGCTGTGATTCTTCACTAAAATAGAGAGATGTGGATGGGAGATGATATAACCAAAAGGGTCCTCCAGAAGTCAGGTCACTTGGGTTCTGGTTCTAGCCATGCGACCTTCAACAAGTCAATTCTGTTTCTAGACCCAGTAGTTCTTCACAGACTAAATAATAAGAATAATCTCTATAGCCTATTTCACCATCCAGAAAATCCATGACTAAATTTATTTCTAATTAAACTAGATTCACAAATTTTAAAAAAAAAACACTTTAACTTTTCAGAATCAGTGAAAAATGAATGGAATTTACAGACTCAAATTTCTTCAGACTACAACTAGTAACACCATTTTGGAATTGCAATTAGTGTTCTAGAAATTTCTCCCATCTAACCCTAAGCCAACAGTTAGAGAATGCTAAGTTTTTGGATATTGTACTTGAGACTTTATGCCAAAGTAAAGAAATCGCTCAAGGCACATTTGAATTTTTATGACTCTAATGATGTCAGTTCACAAGATGGACTATTTCCTTTGAAAAATAAAGAGTCCTCCAGGGTGACAGAACAGACGGTACGCCAACTTTTACTTATGGCTCAGATTACATAGACGCTGCACCTTAAATAATTTATATGATATGATCATACTCAGGCCTCATCTGTGGGAACAGACTGAACTGAAACCAAATATGTCCCAATCTGTATACTAATCACTGTTCAATAGCAGAGATGCGATGACGAGTCCATTAGGCTAGCCCGAGTCTGGAGGCTCATGCTACTTAAGCACTGAGCAGATGTTCAATTCTGGTTAAAATGCCTGGTTCCACCCCACCCCCAGCTGAGAGCTCGGTAAATGTAAGCTGACTCACTGACTCAATTAGACCAGAGCTGGCTCTGGGAGTCCATAGACACCATGCATATCAGTTTTGTCCATTCCTACTGAAAGAACCGAAGGAAGTATGTGATTTCAATAAGCTACCAACACTGTGGCAGTGCAAATAGACTTCTGTTTACTAACGGGAACTAGGAGGACAGGAACAAATGAGGAATGATAATACCAATAATCCAAACTGCAGATTTCATACAAATTCAAAGTTGTAGTCCCAAAGTTTGAGGCG
Source organism: Hyaena hyaena (assembly GCF_003009895.1). Taxonomy (NCBI): domain Eukaryota; kingdom Metazoa; phylum Chordata; class Mammalia; order Carnivora; family Hyaenidae; genus Hyaena; species Hyaena hyaena. Next base: position 210,177 of record NW_024082042.1, on the reverse strand, counting down.
GGATAATTTCATCATTTCTAAAAATCATACCATAGTCAGACTTCTACTTCATGAAAGTAATTTATTATCTATCCTAATTACCTCCTATATGAGACTGATAAAACAAGTGTTGATTCGATTGCTAATTTTGGGGGGTTTCAACAAATTTTCTTCTTTAGAGACTCATAATAATGCTGTCTGTAACCAGAGGCTCAATAACTCTAATTCTCCATTTTATAGATAGGGGCCCTAAAGTGTATTCAACGAAGTGCAGTGCCATGACTGAAGAATGAAACGACTGATTCATGATAACCATTATCTAGATTCAGGTCCTTCAACTCTATAAAGTGCTAAGTGCTGTCTGTTCCTATCTGTGAGCAGGGAGCCAAGCCAGATGCAGTGGGAAAGCAGTCTCCACATGGCTGAACAATCTGGATTAAAAAGGAGGCAAAGGAAGGTGAGAGACTCCAGAAAAATCATACCAGCTAGAAGCTATGCTTCATGGCCAGTGAGAAGCAATGGGGAAAGCATTTTCTAAATCACATGCTTGAACAATAATAAAAGGCACTATAGAAAGGTGGAGAGTGGGCAGGAATCCCAGAGATCTGAATTCAGAACTGAATTCTGTTGCTCATGGGCTATGTAACCTGGAGCAAATTTCAGAATTTCTGTATGTCTCTCTTCTTACCTGTATTAAAGGGATAACCAGACCTCTGCATCGTTGCTGTATGGAAATGAGTCAATGAATGTAAATTAGTCTACCATGCATAGTAGGCACTCCATTAATAGCACCTTTTTTTATAATAATTTTTATTATTTTTATTTATTTTTTTTTTAATTTTTATTATTTTTAAATGTAATTTATTACCAGCTTGGCTAACATACAGTGTGTAAAGTGTGCTTTTGGTTTCTGAAGTAGATTCCCCTGGTTCATCATTTACATACAACACTCAGTGCTCATCTCAACAAGTGCCCTCCTCAATGCCCATCATCCATCCCCCCCACCAGTCACCTTCAGTTTGTTATCTGTATTTAAGAATCTCTTATGGTTTGCCTCCCTCCCTCCCTGTTTGTAACTATTTTTCCCCTTCCCCTCCCTCATGGTTTTCTGTTAAGTTTCTCAAGATCCACATATGTGTGAAAACATATGGTATCTGTCTTTCTCTGACTGACTTATTTCACTCAGCATAATACCCTCCAGTGCCATCCACGTTGCTGCAAACGGCATGATTTCATTCTTTCTCATTAATAGCACCTGCTACAAGCAGCCACCAAGTCCTATCAAGGCCACAAAGTTCAATCTGAACCAGTAGAACGAATATTGGGCATTATAGGCAGACGTTAGTACATGCTCTTTCCTACAGGTCACAGACAATCAAAACAATCTCAGAACAAACAAGCACAATGAAATTTGCTCTTATGGCATTTTCCTTTTGGTAGGTAGAAGTGGATTAAGGGAAAAAAAAGCCTTCTTCCTTTTAGCAAAATTTAGACCAAAAAGAAAGCAATTAAACAATTAGGCAAAGTTAAGAGAGGTTCTTTATTTCCTCTTATACTGGAAGGGAAAAAAGAGGTTTATTTCTGAAATTTCAAAATGCCCTTCAAGTATACATACTTGACACAAACCCACAAACCTGGGAGTGCCTTCATGTTGAGCAGAAATCTTTTTTTTTTTTTAACACCAGGTATTATTATTATAACTGTGGCAACCTGTCAATAACCACTCAAAAATATTAAGCACTTACATAAAGAATTAGTTTAAGACCCAGGCTCTGGAATCACAAGGAGTTTGAATGTTGGTTCTGGTACTGATTTGCTGTGTGACCTTAGGCTGGCTACCTAACCTCTCTGTGCCACAGTCTCCAGATCTGCAAAATCGAAATAGTACCAACCTCCTAACAATCTAGGTGAGGCAAAAGAATATAAAATCCATGCAAAGTAATTGGAACAGTGCCTGACTGTTAAGAAAAAGCAGTAAATGCTAGCACTTATGCTTAGTTATTACTGAGTGAAATCTCACAGGTCTTCAAAGAAATAGGATAAGCAAAGACTGATTGGGCTAGTTAAACTCTTGAGAGTTTGAAATAGCATGTTATAGTAAAGTCGCTAAGAAACTCATTGACACTTATGTTGCCTGCTGCTATCACAGAAGAAACAACATCCTATCACTACATTTACACCTGACATGGGACATGCAGCAGTTTATGATAAAGTTCTCTCTTTCTTTGGAATGAGTGTCCTGATTCATTTTACACTACGAAAAACTAAGCATTTCATCTTGCTTTAGAAAACACTTTACTTAAGCCCCTTCACTCAGTTCAGAGCACAGTGTGGTCCCCATATGAATGTTTCCTCAATACTGAAATGTCTTGAAAAAGACTGGTACTCATCTACTGCATGGATGTGGTTCCACCCCACCTAATATCCCACCCTGTAGGTAAAAACATCTTCTTTTGGGGTATTTCATTGCCCAAACTGTCCAACTACCATCTGAGATTACTCAGAAGCCATTTTGTGGTCCTTGTAGCTAAAATACAATTTTTAACTTGAATTGTAGTAGTACAAAATGGCATCTTAAAAATGTCAGTGTATTTGTCTTACCTATCCCTTTAAGCTTTTTCAACATTACTAATGATACAGCTCAAAATTATACAGCCATATAGTACCTACCACGCCACAGACACTGACTGCAACACTTCACATAATTCATTTTCGTCCTCACAGTCCTACCAAGTGCTATGAGTATGACCTTTTCACAGGTGGTAAAACTCAGGCAGACAGAGCTTGAGTCAATTGCCCAAGGTCATACAGCTGGGAAACAGAGTTAGAAGCACACATACCAAGATACTATCCCCTAGTTCCTTCCTTCCTTCCTGCTTCCCTCCTTCCCTTCCTGCCTTCCACCTCCATCTGTCCATTCTCCATCATGCAGATGTCCTTTCATCGTTCTGCCCATTTCCCTAACTAGCTATCAGCTAAAAACTGAATGGGAGGAAGATGGAATTAAAGCATAAACTTAGAAAGAAATTTGGAATTTAACTAATTCAAATGTATCAGTAGGATTTGTTGGCTGTAAAGATCTCTCTTATAGTAGGCTCAGCATGACATGCATTATTAAAGAAACACTGCTTTAAATGAGTGTCAATTTTTCAAAATGTAAAGACTGGCTCTATTCAAGAAACCTAGCATATTTGAAAGAACACGTACAATCTTTCTATACAGCAGCCATGTTACTCAGATATGAACACCATATCTAAAAGGAAAGACATAATCAACAATTGTTCCTTTCCTTTCCGTTGGAAGAAAGCTAGGTAGGAGTATGTCTAAACTATCTTTCCTTCCTTAATGAAACTGCCATTGATTTTTCTTCCTAGTGAATCATTGCCTTGGAGCAATTTCTTTTAGCGGCAGGTTCTCACATTTAATTTGGATGTATGCTTAAGGGAGAGTTTATCAATAAAATGTCCAGAGGAACGCCAAAAGGTTTTTATTACAAAGAAACAGTGAAAGCAATTTTATCAATTTTGTTAAACACAAAGATGATCAAAGAATTAGTAATGAATGGCATTTAAAAAGCAGTTTCAATGTGAATATGGGTCATATCAACATAATCATCACTCTAAATGTTCTCAGTAGGTATAATAAACATTAAAGATTTTCATGAACAAAACATAAATTTCCCTGCCCTTACAGGAAAGAGCAATATGTGACTTCTCTAAAAGCTGGCTTTAAAAGTGACTTTGCTGACCAAAAATACTACTTCTCCAAATTCTTTCCATATGCCCCTTATTATGGACTAATTATTGAACAAAGCATGAACCATATATGTATCATCTCATTTGCTCTTATAACTCAGGTACCCAAATATATACATAAAGGCAGAGAGAATTTAAGAAATTTGCCCCAAACTATGTAATTACCAAACAGCAGAGCCCGCATTCAAACTCATGTTTGTGTACTTCCAAAACACACATCCTAATCCATGAATAGTTTGTATATGCAAAGCACTTTGATTCTCTTCCATATATTAAAAAAAGCCCTCAAATTAGTGAATATTTTCATAACACACCTTAATGCTTCAGAATCAGACATTTTTAGACTAAACTATGTCTGTACAACATCAATAACCACAAGACCCATGTGCATGTTAGAAAACAAGGTATTTTTAAAATACAAAAACATTCTTGAGGTTCAACTTACTTGAGATCCTCAAATCCATAAAATCCCAAATGCAGATGATTAAGTCCCTCTGAGAACACAGTCCCTTATTCCTAAAAGTGCACCACATTCAAGAATGATCCCACCAGGCGTGCTTGGGTGGCTCAGTTGATTGAGCATCTGACTGACTAAGTTCATGAGTTGGAGCTCCTCATCAGGCTCTGTCCTGGCAGCCTGGAGCCTGTTTAAGATTCAGTCTCCCTCTTTGCCTGTCTGTCTGTCTATCTCTCCCTCTTTCTCTCTCTCTCTTTCTCAAAAATAAATAAATGGAAAAAAAAAATATGGTCCCACCACAGACATGACTAGTTGCAGAACCATCTGCATATTGACTTTTCTCAGATCTTCTTTGATATCTCTCTTGCTCTGCACCTCTTACTTAGCACTTTGAATAGTCTCTACTCAGTTCTAGATGTTTGTGGTTCGAGTTGTTTTCTCCCTCCTGACAGAGCTTCTCAATAGACTGATGATATACTACTCAATTCTCTCCATGGGAAACTGTTCCAGTATTCCTAGAACCAAGATTCTGTTATTGAAAGTAGTTCAAACCAAGGGAAACACCATCCCACAGACTCTAGAGGGGACCCTGCTGTAAATAAATATCTAACAACAGGATTGTTGTTTCTGCTTGCCCACAACCCTCCTTCCTATGCTGCTATTCTACTCTCAGAGTTCCCAGAAAGTCATCCCATTACATCAGTAATTTGTGTTCACCCCCAAGGAAATCATGCAGAAGAATGGATAGTAAAAAAAAATAATAATAATTCAAGCAAAAATGGGCAGAAGACATGAATAGACATTTTTCCAAGAAGACATATAGATGGCCAACAGACACATGAAAAGATGTTCAACATCACTCAGGGAAATACAACTCAAAACTACAGTGAGATATGAGTTCACACCAGTCACAGGGCTAAAATCAACAACACAAAAAACAACAGGTGTTGGCAAGGATGTGGAGAAAGACCCTCTTGCACTGTTACTGGGAATGCAAACTGGTGTAGCCACTTGGAAAACAGTATGGAGGTTCCTCAAAAAGTTAAAGTTAGAGCTACTGTATAATCCAGCAACTTCACTACTAGGTATTTACCCAAAGATACTGGAAATACTAACTCAAAGGGATAATGTACCACCAATGTTCACAAAAGCATCATTTATAATAGATAAATTACGGGAACAGCCTCAGTGTCTGTTGACTGGTGAATGGATAAAGAAGATGTAGAGTATTACTCAGACATAAAAAGAATGAAATCTTGCCATTTGCAACAACATGGAGGATGCAGCTGAAGAGTATAATGCTCAACAAAATCAATCAGTCAGAGAAAAACAAATACCATGTGATTTCATTCACATGTGGAACTTAAGAAACAAACTAACAAAGGGGTAAAAATGAGGGGGCAGGGACAAACCAAGAAACCGACTCTTAACTATAGAGAAATGATGGTTACCAGAGGAAAGTGGGGTGGGGGGTTGGGTTAAATCGGTGATGGGGATGAAGGAGGACACTTGTGATGAGCACCAGGTATTGTACGGAAGCGACGAATCATATTGTACACTTGAATCTAATATTACTCTGTATGTTAATTAATTGGAATTTAAATAAAAACTTAAAAAATAAATATAATAATTCAGTTCTAAAAACAAACAAACAAGTAAACAATAACCAAAACCAGAACAAGAGAAACAATAATAGAAAAGGACTTAAGTAGTTTGGCCATACCACAATTACTAAAGTATCATGGAGAGTCCACCAATATATTTATTTTGAACATGCTATTTTGAACATGCCTGTTAGGGTATGTTCACAAATCCTCACTTAACAATGCCATCTACTATTTTTATTTCCGGTACAATTGTGGATTATATGCCAGACACAATCTGAATAGTATTTGAGATTTCTCAAATAGAAAGAAGCTCAAACTGGATTTTCCAAAGTCATGTGTGTATTTGTCATGCATTCATTCTCTTGTGTACACATTTATTGTGCTTAAAACTGAGCAAGATTCTGAAATCAAAATTGTGAGGGATTCAAAGATGAGTAAAAAAAAATGGTATTGTTCTCAAAGTGTTTCTATTCTAGGAATGAAAATAGTGGTGTATTGGCCGTCACTAGTGATGGACAAAACAAGGAAAGTTCTCTCCCTGTCCCGCCCTTCTTTCCCTCAGCCTCATTTCTCACACTTCACCATTGCTCTCCAACCTATTCCCTAGCTTGCCATTTTTCAGGCATCTAGAGCATCAGAGTCTATTCCTGTCCTTTCCTACGATGGGTGAGTGCCATAAGCTGAAAGGGACGACACAAATGTACTTTCTAGTACAGTCTCACTTTTAATTATATTTGCCCTAATGTTCCCATTAGTTTACTTAAGTGATGTTCTATTTGTACGTATTCAAAAACCATAATCCTCGATATCCAAGCCTCAAAATGTCCTTTCTCTCCCATATAGAAAACTAATTCACTCAGTCTTTACAGTCAGTCCTTGATGCAGTTAATACAATTAACTAAGGCGTGATGCCATTCATTCAAAACTATTTTCTCCTTTATTTGTCCCTTCAATAAGTATGCATTATGAGCTATTGTGTGCAGACTGTTTCCTCGGTAGATGAGTTCCAGACTTAGAGCTCGCTGGGAAGGTTGTCTCTTCCAACTGAGAATCCAAGGTTCCTGATAGACTCTGACCTGGAGTCTTGGCGTTGTGTTTATTAAAACAACTGTTTAGAAGCACAAGTCTATTATCAAGAATATTCTTGTTCAGATCCAACTCTGCTACTCACGTCAATGTTTTCAGTCAATTTCATCAGATGCAATATGGGAATAATAATAATACCATAGGAGTTTTATAAAGATTCAATAAAATAAAGTATGTGAAAGCAATCAGGCATCTTATAATGGTCAGTCAAGATAAATATTATCAGGGGCGCCTGGGTGGCTTAGTTGGTTAAGCGTCCTACTTTTGCTTAGGTCGTGATCTCACGGTTCGTGGGTTCGAGCCCCGCGTCAGGCTCTGTGCTGACTGCCAGCTCAGAGCCTGGAGCCTGTTTCAGTCTGTGACTCCCTCTCTCTCTGACCCTCCCCTGCTCACGCTGTCTCTCTCTCTGTCTCCTAGAAATAGATAAACATTAAAAAAAAAAAAAGATAAATATTATCATTGCTGTTATTATTTCTAGCACGTTTTGTGAGAATTTTCACAAAATTTTTCTTATATATTATTAATTTTGTACATCTATTTTTTTAAAAATTTTTAAATGCTTTCTTTCTTTCTGAGAGAAAGAGAGACAGCGTGAGCAGGGGAGGGTCAGAAAGAGAGGAAGACACAGAATCCGAAGCAGGCTCCAGGCTCCGAGCTAGCTGTCAGCACAGAGCCTGACGCGGGGCTCAAACCCACAAACCATGAGATCATGACCTGAGCCGAAGTTGGACGCTTAACTGACTGAGCCACCCAGGTGCCCCTAATTTTGTGCATCTTATCTTATGCATCTTATGTAGCTCTAGAGATTCTGAAATGAGCCAAGGAAGCAAATTTTGGCAGCCATACTCAACATTTCTCTGCAAAAAATTAAAACAATTAACAAACAAAAAGTATTTTAAATCAAAGTTGTCAAATAAATTCCCTGAAAAGATTAAATGAAGACTGAATCACTGAATTCTGAGACGTTTAAGGTACTAAATTTTCAGGCAAATACAAAAACTTCAGATGAATGTTTTTTTCATCTGCTATAGCCACCAATGTCAAATTTCCTCTACTATTAGTGTCATCCCTATCACCAAAAATACTGCACCAGAGGAGACATCCTGCTGCTTAATGTTGGTGACATTTATTTTTCAGCTTGAGAAGGAAAAACACAAACCTCTAAACTGAAATCTGTGTGGGCCAGTGAAATACGGCAGTTGTCTTATCAAGAAAAGAAGAAAAGGACAATTTTTCAGTTTTTGAGACCATAATTGTTACTTCAGTTTTTCTTTTAAAAAACACAATAAAAATTCTCACATTTTAAGAAGTAGATTTTCACTAAATAGTAAATTGCTAAAATGCTTCATCAAACTAAATTGTCGTTTACTTCTAGGTGTAAAAATAATTGAGACAGTAACTGTTTCAATTGTTTGGACATTAAATGAACTTCAGTTATTTCATGGTCCCTATTTGACATTTTAGTATTTTCTTGCTTTGTTTTCTATTTTCTCTATTGGTTATCAAACATTGTTTTAACCCAATGTAAGTGAATAAACAAGTGGGTTGAAATGTACTCATGTATACATATTTAATTTCTTTAAATTTCATTTACAATTATTTAAAAAATTGGTATTTTATACTTTTATGACTGATTCAGTGAAAGAACTTTGAAGACTACTTAATTCGCTAATTTTATTCATTTTAATGACAAATATAATGAAATCTTTTTCACATTTCTCACCTAGAAAACTATCTTTTAGAAAAATTATTTATTATTTAAAAATCATTTTTAGAGACACGGGGAGAGCACAAGTAGGGGAGAGAGGTGGAGGGAGAGAGTGAGAGAAGCCTAAGCAGGTTTCACGCTCAGCACAGAGCCCGCCGCAAGGCTCAATCCCACTACCCTAGAATCATGACCTGAGCTGAAATCAAGAATCCGATGCTCAACCAACTGCACCACCCAAATACTTCAAGAAAAATTTATTTTGGGGGATGAGATCATGCAGTGTTTATCTTTCTCCATCTGACTTATTTCATTTAGTATAAGTCCCTCAAGATCCATCCATGTTGTCACAAATGACAGAATTTCCTTCTTTTTATAGATGAATAGTAATCCAATTTATACATATAAATAACATATATAATCTATATAATATATAAATATATAATAATATATAGTCTAAATTATATATAATCACAACCTCTTTATTCATCTGTCAACAGATACTTTATAGTAGCATTATAAACATGGAGGTGTAGGGACACCTGGGTGGCTCAGTTGGTTAAGCGTCTGACTTCGGCTCAGGTCATGATCTCACAGTTCATGGGTTCAAGCCCCGCGTCAGGCTCTGTGCTGACAGCCAGCTCAGAGCCTGGAGCCTGTTTCAGATTCTGTGTCTCCCTCTCTCTCTGACCCTCCCCTGCTCACACTGTCTCTCTCTCTCTCTCTCTATCAGATATAGATAAAACATTAAAAAATAAATAAACATTGAGGTGTAGACACCGCCTTGATATAGCTCTTTCAATGCCTTTGGATATATACAAGTGAACTCATTGGAGCAAATGGTAGATCCAGTTTTAATTTTGTGAGGAATCTTCATAGTGGTTTCCATAATAGCTGTACTGATTATGTGTACAGTGTTATATGTCAATTATATCTTCTTGTGTGAAAAGATCTTGAAATGTAAGGGAACTATAAACAATTTATTGACTTTTTTAAAACAATGTTTAATGTTTATTTATTTTTGAGAGAGAGAGACACAGACAGAGTGTGAGCAGGGGAGGAACAGAGAAAGAGGGAGACACAGAATCTGAAGCAGGCTCCGGGCTCCACACTATCAGTGCAGAGCCCATCGCGGGACTCAAACCCGCAAACTGCAAAATCGTGACCTGAGCTAAAGTCAGAGACTTAATCAACTGAGCCACTCAAGTGCCCCAACATTTTATTGACTTTTAATGGCAAACAACATTTTGTTCAACTTGTTCTCCAGAAACTCTACTAATATTTTCACATTATTATATTTTTATTTTAAAATGGATATTGCCACAGACTACTTTTGGAGAGATTTTACAGAAAAACTAAAAAGGTCACTTAAAGAAAGACCACTATTATTTATGTCATGCTTCTTCTTCTGTTCTACTCTATACACAAAGTCACCATTCAAATATGTATTCCCTAAACAAGAAATAGAGGAGGACTCCGCAAAAGTTAATCATAACTTCCAAGGCAAATATACATTATAGTCTACATTACTATTTGGAAGTATCCATACCCTTGCTTTCCTTTTACCATAGTTAACAAATTCAAAAATATAAAAATGACCACAAAAAGCTCAGGTTTCCCTTATGTTACTCTCCCTGCTCCCAATACATCCTCCTTTTATACTAGAAAATGCCCTGTAAGTACAAAAAATTAGTGTGGGGCACCTGGGTAGCTGAGTCGATTAAACATCCAACTTTGGCTCAGGTCGTGATCTCACAGTTTGTGGGATCGAGCCCACATGTTGGGCTCTATGTTGACAGCTCAGAGCCTGGAGCCTGCTTCAGATTCTGTGTCTCCCTCTCTCTGTCCCTCCCACACTCATGCTCTGTTTCTCTCTGTCTTGATAAATAAACATTAAAAGAAATAATAAATAAACATTAAAAAATATTTTTTTAAATTAGTGTGTACACTTTCTCCACCTACACACAATTCTCCCTGTCTCTCTCTTTCCCTCTCCATATGTGTGTGTATGTGTGTGATATATATATATATATATAGCATATTCCATAATATATATACATATACATGCATACACATGCTTTCTAACCAATATGCAGAACACTTTGAAAGACAAGATTTTTTTTTTAATTTTGTTGTATAGTTTTTTTTTTTTATTTTTGAGACAGAGAGAGACAGAGCATGAGTGGGGGAGGGGAAGAGAGAGAGGAAGACACATAATCTGAAACAGGCTCCAGGCTCTGAGCTGTCAGCACAGAGCCTGATGCGGGGCTCGAACCCATGAACCATGAGATCTGACCTGAGCTGAAGTCGGACGCTTAACCAACTGAGCCACCCAGGCACCCCTGAAAGACAAGATCTTTTTAAGTTAGGAGATTCTCATAGGGTTTTCTGACTGCAGCTGAATACGGAGTTCACACCAAACCTTAGATCCTCCTGGGAATTCACTCCAACAAAGGGAAGTAGGATAAAAGAGGAAATAAAGAGTATTTTTAAAGACCTCTATGAAGAAATAGATAGAAAGTAAGCCAGAGGATCACAAAAAGCAGAGCAGAGGCCAAAGGTGGGGAAGCCAGGTTAAATGCATTAGAATGTTAAGACATTCCACCAGTGATTGAGTGGGAGCCTCAGTCTATTCCCATAGAGCTGCCCAGAGAACAAAGTGCCACCACTGGATTCTGCTGGTAGCTGTGAGCATCTCCCACTGGTATTCAACATCCAGAGCCATCTGCATGCCTTCCTCCCATCTCCAGTGGCAGAGGCTCCAATGCTAGCCCAAACTGTCCTCTTCCACTGGACTTTCACTGGTTGTCTGTCTTTCCATGAGACCGCATGCTCCCTCAATTTTAGGTTATCCATAATGAAAATTTTTCTCAATGTGTAATGATGAATATGTTTCAAATTATTGGTTATCACTGGTTTATCTACCTACAACCAAAAGTGATACATTATTCCTGATATACAATATTGTATTAGATTGTAATTGTCTTAAATATTATATGAGAAATATCGGAATATTCTATTGAAGTTTGGTGAAGAGAATAAGCACTATCCTAATAAGGGAGGATGACTATATACCTAGCTATTAATTGAAGACCAATGAAACGGTCTTTCTAATACATAAACAACATAATTCAAGCAAAGCACTTGGCCCAGTGCCTGGTTTACAGACTATTATAGCTCCTTTCCACTGTTCAAAGCAATGTTTCTTATGTAATATTTATATTCTCATAATGCTTTTGATGTATCTCTGCTAGATTTTCTTTCTATAATTGTCTGTTTATGTGCTAAGTCACCAACTGGATGATAAACTCCCCAGGACTGGAGGAAAGGAAATCATCACTGTATCCTCAGGGACTAGAATGTGGTATGTACCATGGAAAATGCCTCATAAATATCTGACAGCCAAGTAAAGAAATGAAGATAAAATTAAGTGTTATGAAATTTCACTACTACAATAAGTAGGATGATGATAACGGCACTCAGCCACTTGTCTGGAAAGCCGGATTTTAATTCCACCTCTACCAATGATTCTCTGCATCATCTTAGGCGACCCATGTGCAGAGAGTAAGACTTAACCTACAAAGTTCCTAGGGTTGCTATGAGGACTGCATTTGATGGTAAACATGAAGATAAAGGCCAAGAATGTAGTGAATCAAAGAGTCACTTCCCTCCCAATGGATACAGTATCCTGGTCTGAAAAATGAAACACAGTACCAGCTTCAACACTGTATGAGTGTGAGGAATCCCTAGATCGACTACACCAAAGAAGTTCTCAGATGGATAAGAATTTAAAATCCACATCAAATGGAACATGCATTGATGAAAACATTTTTTTTCTTTCTTTACCCTCAGTTTTCTCTAACTTCTCTATCCAAATTAATTCACTTGATCCAAACTACCTCCCAGTGAGATCCTGGAGTCAGTCACTGAAGGTACTGGCCGGGGGGGGGGGGGGGGGGGGGGGGGGGGGGGGGGGGGGGGGGGGGGGGGGGGGGGGGGGCGGGGGTGGGGGGGGTCTCTAGACCACTTATTGCTTCTCTCCAGTGGAGATGTACCACCATCACCTCAACACCAGCTGTCCCACCTGACTGCCCTAACCAGGTCAGATATGGCCCCTGTCATAGAGCAGAAAGCCTTAGCCAGGTGCTAAGGACCTCCATTCTAATCCTGATGAGCATAGGGTCCTCTACTTAGCTCATCACATATCTGTAGCCTATCAGAGGAGCTGAAGGCGGAGTCCTTTTGGTGGCCACACAGAACATGCCCCACTTTCCCCAGTAACCAGCCCTGGAAGGGACTCTACATGGGAACTCTTCCAGGAGCCGGAGTGATAAAGAACCCCCATCACTACACGCTACCTTTGACCCTATGAATTTGGCCACTGCCTGTACTTCTCTGTGCCTGTCACCAATTCTAGGATCATGATTGCTCAATCACTCTGCTCAATCACACCTTTCCACCACTGCCCAGGATTCCCAGAGAATGTCCCATGAGTCAGTGACACCCCTTCCAACCCCTCCTCACTTCTGCTGGGGTTGCCTGGTACTCTCATCCCTCACCAAACAGTATCAAATTCGGCGGGGGGAGTGTAGATTAGCCGTGCTTTTTCTCCCACAAATAAATGTCTATCCTTACCTTCTCCTTCTCTTGGGAGCCGGTGGGGACACAACTAAGGCTACATTTTGATCTTTGCTTTAAGGCTTCCAAAAATCATGCTTCTGGCTCAGCTAAGAGAACCCCCCATGGAGACACCACATTGTCTAATTGCTCCTTTAAAAGTTCTGATTTTTCTGCTGCCCATCCCCTCAGACTCAAGAAGGAAACACAGAGCTTCACAGAAAATGCACACTGTGCTGGAGCCATCAATCCTGTGCTCCATCACTGTGATAAGAGCTTGAGGCTGAGCTCCCATTTGGGCAACTCAGAACCATTGGTCCTTTGGGTCTGAGAAGGTTCTGGTCCTCTGTCACCCAGAACAGAGAGCTGCAGCAGAGTGGGGTGAAAGACCTCCACCCTGTCCATGTTCCAGCTTTGTAGGAGCCAATCAGCATCACCTTTGAAATGTACATAAAAAAACAAACATATCTTAAATGCTTTATTGTCTGCTGTAATTAAAAAAGAAAAAAGCATTTGAAAATAACCCAGCACACAGCAACAAAAACAAAACAAGACTAAGTCACTCCCTAGTATCAAGAAAAGATTAGCTTCAAAACCACGTCACCTCCCCATAACCATCTTTTTGATCATTTTCACCCTAAATTCTTTATCCCGTAAGTCCTTCCCAGACAGAAACCTGGTTTTTCCTAGGCCAACTGATCAGCACTATGAGCAATTTTGCTCCCATGGAGCATTTACTATATGACAGGTTCAGTGCTAAACATTTTATTAATTATCTAATTTCATATTTAAAAAAATTCTGGGATGGATATCAATAACCTTATTTTGCAAGACATGACAGGGTCCATAAAAAATGTTCCGTAAGTGTTTACAAGTGAATGTGGGAAGAAATGAACTGCTGAGAGAATACTGAGGCATGGAATGCATGCAAGACTGACCCAAACTCACACGCAGGCAAGGACACAAACCAGATTCATCCAACCTCAAAATGCTTCTATGCTGGACTAAACTGTCATGCCATTTTTGGCATTCTGTTTAAAATAACGTTTCCAAAAAAAAAAAAAAAACTTAAAAAAAGAGGTGCCGGGGTGGCTCAAACGGTTAAGCTTTCAACTTTTGATTTCAGCTCAGGTCATGATCTCAGAGTTTCAGGAGTTCGATCTCAATTGGGGCTCTGCACTGTCAGATTGTCCTTTCCCTCCCTCTCTGCCCACCCCACCCCTGCTCACACACACTCTCTCTCTCAAAATAAATAACAAATTTAAAAGATAAGATAGGATCATGTTTACTCCCATGTAAATATTTGAAGTAGCTGCCTCTTTTTGCCACATACCACAGCTGCTGACTCCAGTTCCCTCTCTCAGGAGAACAAAGGTTCTTATTTGTCCAATGACAAGAGGGAAATAATGATCTGCTGTCAAGTCACTGGGAACATCTCCAGTATAATTTTTCATCTGCCCTTTCTCCTAAGAACTATCATCTGGATTTATTGATTTTAGCTCCCATTTTTAATGACTACCTACTATTTTGACTGTAAGAAGGGGGATGTGTACCACTAAGGTCCACCATCCATCCCCTCACAGTGAGGGTTCCAGTCCCTTCCACCATAAGCCCATGTGGTAGAAGAAAGTGAACTGCACTTGAAATTGGGAAAGGTGAATGGACTCAAGTCACCCATGTCCCAACTCTGTCTCTGCTGCTCCAAACTGTCTTCCTGGGTCTCAAATTGCTCAGTAGTAGTAGTAAGGCAGGCAGATTTGATGACCTCGATATCCCTTCTAGCTCTAAAATTCTAGAAAAACATTGCTTAAATATCTGCTTTATAATGAACTACTAACCAATAAATTTAAATATCTGCTTTATATAAACTACTAAACAATAAATTTGAACTTTAGCTGATCTCTGTTGTCAGTACCAACATCAGTGTTCAGACTGCTAATTTAATCACCCTAAAATATGGTCCCTGATCATATGGTCAATGAATTCAGTATCTCCTACTTCTGTCCTCTCCTCCATTGTCTAAACTCCATTATTCTTTAATGGACCTAGAATTTCCATTATGCAACTTAAGTGAATTTATCTCAGATTAAGAGGGACTCTTTAACTACAATTGAAGACCCGAAGGTCAGCATAGGGGTATCAGATATCAGTGACATATACACTACATCTGTTCATTAATTCATTTTGAACACTGTTTCAACATACCTTCAAATCTGATTTTGGGCTTTGGTTCTATAATAATTAAATCATTCTCCTGCGCTGAAAGCTGGCTCATCTATTTCAAAATCAATCAAGGGCAAACAAATCAGACAGTCTAACAACGATGGAATAAGAGATGGCAAAGCCTACCTTTTGATGCATCACTGGTTTTCATACTGAATGCAGAATGCCTCGAAACCTAAAAAACTATCTTTGCTTCATAGAAATCCTGGTGAACACACAGTTTCTTGAGTATATAAATAAAACTCTCTGGGGAACCTCTCCTTATCAAAGTTCACCCTAATGGAAATGTTTTTTTTAAATATCAAAAGGACTTAAAGAGCTAAAGCCACTTCTCCAGTAATTTTTAAAAATTTAACCTAAGTACTGAGAGGGATTTAAATATCAATGAAATTCTTCTCAAGCATCCCCTTTCCAGTCATATTTTTACCATCCTTTACTGACCTTATTGTCTACTTCAGAATTTAATGATTAGGAAGCACTAGGGCTTTCTCAGATAATATTCCAGAGTTTTAAAATAAAAATGAGAAGCCCTGAGGAAATGGTACATTCTTAAAGCATCCAAAGTTGTTCATCAATATAACTTAGAGAGAAAACCTAGGCATTCTTTCAGAATGGATCTTCGAGGGCCATGGCCTACTTGTTCCATGTTGACATCAGGAAGTGGCACCCACCCTGACACCCTCCTATTTGAAAACAGGAACTGTGTCTTGTTCCACTTTGTAACTTTCACAACACAGCACCTGACGCAGAAGAAAGACCAAGAACTCTTTGTTGCTTGAATAGAATCTTAACTTTCAAGCATAAAGGCAGGAAAAAAACCCAAGTCATTTCAGATCAAAATGCCTCTATCATAACAATCATAGGAAAGAGAACACTTTCCTGATTTACTGTCATGAATTTATATTATTCTCTCCTCTCAACCCTTACAACAGAGACTTATAGATGAGACACTTTCCAAAAAGAAGATGCATGCATTTTGTTTATTCAGGAACACACTCCACTCATTCACAGACTCAGAAACAAAACTCACTAAGTTCAAGCTCCATGTTGAAATCACAGCTGTAAAGCCTTATCTTATTTTCATCAAAATTTGAGCCCACCATCTTTCATGGATGTTAATATTTTTTCTCTTAAAAAGTAAGTTTTTTAAAAATTTTTTATTTATTTCTGAGAGAGAGAAAGAGAGACAGTGTGAGCACGGTAAGGTCAGAGAGAGAGGGAGACACAGAATCTGAAACAGTCTCCAGGCTCTGAGCTGGCTGTCAGCACAGAGCCCGACGCGGGGCTCCAACCCACAAACTGTGAGATCATGACCTGAGCTGAAGTCGGATGCTCAACCGAGCCACCCAGGTGCCCCAAAAATTAAGTTTTGCATCACTTTTAAATTGTCATATTTATTTTAAATGTTTCACAATGCATGAAAATAAAAGGCAGCAGTATATAAATGATATATTTATAATAAAAAGTGTTCTTTGAAAATATGAGGTACCAAATAAATGTAAGCTGATAAAGCATTAGATAAATGGATGCTTTTTTGTTTTTGTTTTTAATAAAGTGTAACAAAAGGCTTTTCTCTATGGTCACACTGCTGTAATACTGAAAATGTTTTCCACACTGAAACACAGAGGGTTTTGTTGTGCTGTGTGTGTGTGTGTGTGAGTGTGTGTGTGTGAGTGTGTGTGTGTGTGTGTGTGTGTGTGTTCTAAATTAAGCCATGGTTCAGAGGCAACCTTGGTTCTACTGATCAATAACAATACATGACTCAAAGGCATCCCTAGGGTAAAAGAATCAAAGAACCTTTTTTAACTGTCACAAATAGCTTATTACAAAGACAGAGAAAGGCAGTAAGAACAGACACACTTGCACACATATGTACTAGGTTAGGAGTAAGACCTAACATTTAATGGACCAAGTGGATAAGTAACATGGGTTTCAAGGTCCTATTCTCAGCATCAGTGGGACACCAAGTAAGGGTACAACTCTCAGCAGCAAAGATGTCAGATCTTCATTCATGGTGTTCCGATTGGATTCTCTTTGAACATATGCCCTTTCAAGTGAAATTAATCAATCTCTTTATCACTCTCACTGCATCTGGAACCATAATCATTACCCAACTGCTGAGAAAGAAATGAAGCCACTAATCGCACAGGGAGTAGAGCTTAGTGTTCAGACCAGGAAAGTTTTTATTAAGTTCTAATTTGAAAAGTGATTTTTCATGACTAGCCATACAAGACATACCCTGTCCAGGAGGCTGCACTACCAAAGCTGTCAGCTAAGTATCCACCAGCATATTATCAACATGTTAACAACTACGGAACTTACGTTTTTTGTAAATTATTCAATGACTGAATCTTATGATGAACTTACAATACTCAACATGTAATATCCAAGGTGGGAATATCAGAATCCATCTGCTTCTCTGAACTTAAAGTAAATTTAGCTAAGTATCAAACACATTAATGTCTAGTTATTCATAAGCCTTCAATTTCTTCACCAGCAATTCCAGGAAACCCACTTACAACTGTAACATAAACCCACTGAAATGCAGGACACCTGGGTGGATCAGTCAGTTAAGTGTCTGATTCTTGATTTCAGCTCAGGTCATGATTTATGTATGGTCTGTGAGTTCAAGCCCCATATCTGGCTCTGTGCTGACATTGTGGAGCCTGCTTGGGATTCTCTCTCCAACCCCCTCTCGCTACCCTTCCCCTACTCACAGTTGGTCTCTCTCTCTCTCTCTCTCTCTCTCTCTCTCTCTCTCTCTCCAAATAAATAAATAAATAAATACAGGGGGAAAATCCCCACCTAAATGCAATCCATAAGATTCTCACCTAGTTGTTACTTTTTAAACTTTTAAACACCTCCCACTCTTTCAGAACAGTAAATATAGCTGGGCTTCACTGGAAACTATAGTCAAGTTCTTGTAAAAAAACTGATATACCTTAATTGAAATGGATTGTCCAATTGGCTCACCTTATAAAATTGGACATGTTCCCAAAAGAAAAGTTACAGTGTCAAAATACAGTTTTAAAATCACATTTAAGAATGCATAAACATCTTTGCATCATATAACTGTATGATAAATAGTAATTGCTTGAAGCATATAACAATACACAACGTAAAAATACATTAAAACAAAAAGAGGACATTTCACTCCCAAGAGGCTAGAATTATAGAGCACCAGACATAGACTGGAGGATCGATCTTTAATTAGTTTCAGGAAACGGAAAACAGTATCTTTTTCTGTTTCAAAATAGGAACTCTCAATAACATAAGCTAAATACACTGGCCCAAGTTCTGCTATGTCTTAATAGTCTGTTCATTTAACTGAGGATATTTTTCTTAATGTTGTTTATTGGTGTTTTAAAGGATATTTGCTCTTACTGATGTGTTTGTCAGAACAAAGGTTCTTGCCATAATACAGTGTGAGGAGTAGCCTTCTGGATGTGAGACGTAACAGTAATCATTAAAAGGCTTAGTTTCCTACTATTATATCTCAAGTGAGTTTTAATACGTCTGTTAGGCAAGAAGCTTCTATCAGCCAAATATATTGCAAGTAAATTTTACTGCTATATTTAATATGTAGGAAGTCCAGAAAATTCTACACAGACCCCATGGGTTTCATCCATTTTAAATCATGGAATACCTTAATAACTAAATAACAGGTTCAATAACCAGTCATGACAAGATACAAGATCTATGTAAAAAATCAACTGCATTTCCTTGTACTACTAATAAACAATCTTAAAATGAAATTAAGAGAACTTTATTCAAAATGAATAAAATACGTATGACTAAATTTAAAGGAAGTAAAAGCTTATAAACTGAAAATTTAAAAATATTACTAGAGGAAATAAAACAAATGTATAAACACTCCATGTTCATGGATTGGAAAATTCAATATTGTAAAAATGGCAATTCTTTCTAAATTGATCTATAGATTAGGTATAAACCCTACCAAAATTCTAGCAGGCTTTCATGTGGAGGTTGACAAACTGATCCTCAAATGGAAATAGAAACGTAAGAGACTCAGAATAGCTAAAGCAATTTTTAAAAAGAACAAATTTGGAAGGTTTTCACTTTCCAATTTCTGAACTTGTTATAAAGTTATCAAGATAAGCTGCAGTTATCAAGACAGTGTGCTGGCATAAGGACAGATGTATCGGGATTAATGGAACAGAGCTCAAAGTCCAGAAATAAGCCCTTTTATTTACGGTCAATTGATGTTCACAAAAATGCCAACGTAGTTCAATGAGGAAAGTATAGCCTTTCAACAAATGGTACTGATACAAGTGGACAGCCACACGCAATAAATTGGACTTACATCTTTATACCCACCACATAGAAGAGTAAGTTAGAATGTACCATGGAGCTAAAACATAAGAGCTAAAACTATAAAAATTTTAGATGAAAATTTAGGAGAAAATCTTTGAGTAACTGAATAAGGCAAAGATTTTTTAGCTATGGGGCCAAAAGTGCAATCTATAAAAGATATAATAAATTGGGCTTCAAGATTCAAAATGTTTGCACTTCAAAGACACCATTAAAAACCAAGAAGGCAAACCACAGACTGACAGAAAGCATTTTCAAAACACCTGTCCAATAAAGGAGTTGTATCCAAAACATAAAAAGAACTTTTGAAACTCACTAAAAACACTATAACCCAATTTTGAAATGCAAAAAGGGTTTGATGAGACATTTCAGCAAAGCAAATATACAAATAGCTAATACATATATGTAAAGATAGTGTGATTAATCATTAATGAAATTCAAATCAAAACCATCATGAAATTCTATTTCACCTTCACAATAATGAATTTAATAAAAAAAAATATAGACAATAACAAATGTTAGCTCAGATATGGAAAAAGAGGAAACCTCATATGTTGCTGGTAAGAATGTAAAAGGCATGACCACTTTGGAAAATGACTTAAAAAAAGCATTTTCAAAACACCTGTCCAATAAAGGAGTTGTATCCAAAACATAAAAAGAACTTTTGAAACTCACTAACAAGTCTATAGATTAGTTATAAACCTTTCAAAATGCAAAAAGGATGTGAATAGACATCTGACCAAGCAAACATACAAATAGCTAATAAATTTATATAAAGACAATATCATTAATCATTAATGAAATTCAAATCAAAACCATAACGAAGCTCTATTTCATACCCACAATAATGCATTTAATCAAAAATATAGACAATAACAAATGTTAGCTCAGATACAGAGAAAGAGGAGCCCTCATATATGGCTGGTGGGAATGTAAAAGGCATGGCCACTTTGAAAAAGGGTGTGTCATTTCTTCAAGAGTTAAGCATCTATTTGCCATACAACTCATTACTTCCACTCCCAAGAAAAATGCAAATATATGTCCACACCAACACTTACACAGATACATTCACAGCAGCACTATATACAGTAGCAAAAAAGTGGAAACATCCCAAATGCCCACCAACTTGTAAATAAATTAAAACATGTTGTATTAATACAATATTAGCTTATTCAGCAATACAAGACTGAAATATTAATACATGCTTAATATGAATGAAATTCAGAAACATTATGCTATATGAAAGAAGTCACAAAAGACTACATTCTGTATCATTCCATTTATATGAAATATCCAGAAAAGGCAAATCTACAGAGACCAAAAGTAGATCAGCAGTTACCTAGGGCTGGGGATGTGAATGGAGATTTATGGTAAACAGACTGTGGTGATGGCTGTGTAACTTGGTAAATGTAGTAAAAATAACTTAAGATATACATTTTAAATGGTTAAAATTTTGGTATATAAATTATACTTTTTAAAAGTTGTTAAAAATAATCTTTCATGCTAATAACCACGAGTATCACAACAGCATAGAATACTATAAAGAAAAGCCTCCACTGGGCATAAAACATCTGTTTATTTGGATCATCAACCACCAAAATGATAAGCAATTAACATGAAATCTGAGGAAATAAAGAAGGTGGTAATTTCTTATCTCAAATGAGAATGGCAACATCATAAGCAGTTCTAAGTTAAAAGTGTCAAAGAGAAGACTTCTGCATAACGAAAATTCAAGTAATGAAAAACAAGGGGCTCGCCATAATGCCATCATTTACAACCTATGCTATTCAATCTTGTTTTTCTCCTTAACCTGCCTACACCACCTCAGGCTGTTGTGAGAACAGTGTAAGATGAATAAAAGAAAAGGATTATAATATAATTACTTGGTTATCCTGTTTCCAGATATCAAGGTGTTCTTGCACCTTGTTTTTGTCTTAAATTGAGGCTTAAGGCAGAAGAAGTCAAGCAGATGAATCCATCTAAGTTCAAACTTTTGAACTTTTGTAATAAAGTGTATTCATATCAGCTTTGGTCAAACAGGCCATACATTCTTGCCTTAAGAAAGCTTGAAGACCGTATTCCTCCTGGTAATTGTTTGTATAGCATCCCATAGCTCTTGCTTTGAAAACAATAAAATAGAGTTTTATGAATGGACATGTCAGGAGACAATATTTATTGGAGGTCCAATATTTGAAACAGCTAAGATGCACGAATGGCACTAAAAGTAAACAGTAAAATAACAATTAGAAAATAAACTTTAAGTGGAGAAAAAGAATATCCAATTACCTCTTGAGTGAAATGATATTCATTATACCTTCATGTCTGTATATTCAAATTAAATTGTGTTCTACATTTCAGGAGGTGAGAGGGAAAGGGCATTAACTCTCAAAGTAGCATCCATTTAATAGCAATGGAAGAGTAACATTGAGTAGTTAACATGACTTTGATCATGTAATATTCACTTTGTTGTTGTTTTTCAATTTATTCCTTCTCCTATTATTTAATTTGGTTTTTAAGACATTTTTTAAATTTGGGTGGCAAGAATAAACACTTTTTGTAAAGTGAACTTAATTTTCACTGATTACAGTGGTTAAGAAGACGAATGAGGCCAATTGGAGCTGTTCTTTTTTGGAAGAATGAATGGACCCGTCTTAGGGGCTTAGGCCCTGGGAAGACCCCTTTGGCTGTTATCAACAGCTCCTACCTTATCAACAAGTCATTCATTTGGTCAGGTTCACATGATGTCCTCAGGTCTCAGGCTCTGCAACTTTGAGTATAGAAAATGTTCTCTGAGTATGTATTATCAAATATGAACTAGATTCTACAAAGATTTTCTCATTTATTCCCCATTTACTGATGAGAAAGCAAAGGAATAAACTTGAGGTTACACACAGCTTGGCTTAGCACCCAATCTGACTATGGTGTTCAAGTTCTGGACCACTCCATCAGCCTGCCTAGTATGTCCTGTGGGCATCTTTCTTGTTTACAGGTTCACTACAAATACAGCTAAGTAATTAAACCTAAAAATGGTTTTCTAAAAAAAAAAAAAAAAAAAAAAAAGATTTAAAATGTAGCCACTCTTTTTCAACACAGTGCATATACTTAGCAACAAAAATATTTGAACAGCTCTATTTAATTAAAAAATCATCAACCCTGCAGAAACACACACACACACACACACACACACACACACTCAAAATATATCCATATGCTATTCTTATAATTTCTTATGTTACTTTTGGAGTAAAGTGTATTCATGAGTGAAATGCACCATTGGGTGATAAAACTACTTATTTCCACATTAACTTATTATTTTCCTCTTTTGGGGGGAAAATGATCAATGTAAGGGGATAATAATATCACAGACTCTCTACATGAACCGCAGTTTGGTTACTATAGTAACTCCAAAGAAGAAAAGAAACAAAAGAATGAGACTGAGACAGTTAATTCATATTCATACTTTTGCTGTGAAAATAAGCTTTAAAACTACACAGCATTAAAGAGAGTAATGAGTATGAATGGTGTTAAATATATAACTTTTTAATACAATTTTTATTTCAGGGTAGTTGACATACATATTACATTAGTTTCAGGTATACAACAACATAGTGATTTGACAAGTTTCTACATTATATTCTGCTGACTGCAAGTGTAGCTGCCATGACTCAGCAATTACACTACTAGGAATTTATCCAAAGGACACACTGATGCTGATTTGAAGGGGCACATGCACACCCAATGTTTAAAGCAGTGCTAGCAACAATAGCCAAATTATGGAAAGAGCCCAATGACCATCAACTGATGAATGGATAAAGAAGATGTGGTCTATATATACAATGGAGTGCTACTTGGCAATGAAAATAAATGTATACCTTCTGAGTTATTTCTCTGAGTCTCTGAGTCTGTAGTATAGATGTCATCTGTGGCTATAAAGTTCAGAGAACTTCATTGATATATCAAAATAATTGTATGAATTGAGTAAATCTATAATCAACTTACAAAAAGACAGACTTTTTTTCTTATTTATTTCTAATCAAGATTTACTAGGCTTTATGGTATCTAAGGATATGAGCAAGAAGCTGTTTATAAAATAAGCTTTCAGGGGCACCTGGATGGCTCAGTCAGTTAAGCATCTGACTTCAGCTCAGGTCATGATCTCACAGTTCATGAGTTCAAGCCCTGTGTCAGGCCCTGTTCTAACAGCTTGGAGCCTGGAGCCTGCTTAAGATTCTGTGTGTGTGTCTCTCTCTCTCTGCCTCTCCTCCATTCATGCTCTCTCTCTTTCTCAAAAATAAATAATAAAAATATTAAAGAAAATAAGCTTTTAAGGTAGCTTTATGAATTTACAGTACTATCTTTTAGCCTTTAATTCATGTTTCAATCCTACTTTGACCGGCCTTACTTGTTTTCATTTTTGACTTTTGTATTTCTTTCCATAGCTAAGAATAATTCAGACATATGTTCAATATCAAAATTCTACCATGGAAAAAAAGTTGAAGGGAGATATTTCCAGGTGACCGTAAAGGAGTTTTCTATTGATAATCTGACCTCCAGAGAGAAACTGTGCCCAGATTCATCACCAGTACAAGAGCTCAGTCCAACCCAAATCATACAAAGTCAATGAGTATTTAAATTAAATTTTTAAAAATTTTAACCTGGGCACAATTTGGTTGGCCAGTTAACTTTATAAAGAGCCAGATTTGGTAGCAAATGTTCAAAGAGACTAAATGAGTCAATCACCACAAAAAAATTAACATTTTGACATCCTTTACATTCTAGAATAATTAGCCTACAGTAAAACTGGCAGAAAAGTAAGTGAGAAGACTTCCCATTAACTTAGGGAACATGACACACATATATTTTTTCACTCCTCCTAATACCCCACTGAAATAACAATAAGGCATTAAAAGACATAACTCAATGAGGGTCAAAAACATGGAGTGAGAGGTGGAGAACAGCTAGCAATATATTTTTGAACTTGGCCAGTAGACAGAGGAGCAATAGGCAACCTGACACTGTAAAGGAAGCTGAAGATTAGGCACTTACATAAGAGTATGGGAAGACCATCAGTAAAAGCCAATTTATACTTGCAGAACACTGGGAAGACTTGGGACCTAGGGACACCAGAAAGGAGTAAGGCTTGTGGCTTGAAATGGAGAATAATTACATGTCTATAAATAGAATTAATTAGCCTCTCCCCCCATATGCCTCTGTCTGCTGCTTCCCCAGTCTTTGCAGGAAAACAGATAGCAAAATTCACCTCCTCAAGAGAACATTTTTGGGGACAGCACACAACGTGGAGGACCATGATGAGGTACGCTACTCAAAAGAGAGGAATTTAGGCAAAATGTTGAGGACTCAGTGTTGGGCCATTTCTATCAAGATTTCTGCCCTGGTCACTTTAAGAGTCTAGTGTAGGCAGTCAAGGAGAAGTTTATTTTAGGAAATGAAGGTATGATTACTGGGGTATCTGTGTGGATGCTTCCTGAGGAGGTTGGCATTTGAACTAGTAAAGTGAGTAAAGCAGACTTTCCTCCCCAGTTTGGGCAGGCATTGTCCAATACATTGAGGGCCTAAACAGAATGAAAAGAGAGAGGAAGGAAAAAGTTACTCTTTGCCAGACTTCTTGAGCTGAGACATTATTCTTCTGCCTTGAAATGGTATTTATACCACTGGCCTCCCTGCTCTCAGGCTTTGGGCTTGAACTGGAACTGTAGCATGGTTTTCTGGGGCCTTGGGTGACAGATCATGAGACTTCTTAGTCTCCATAATAACAGGAGTCAATTACTTACAATAGATAGACAGACAGACAAATAATATATCATTTCTCTCCTTCTCTCTTTTCTCTTTCTGCACGCGCGCGTGCACACATGCGCACACACACACACATGCACGCCCTTTTTTTTCTGGCGAACCCTGAGTAATGCAGACACTAAATAGCCCCTGTGATGAAGACTACTAATCATGACAAAATCTGTTTTCCTTTCTTACATGGCTGCCAAACCACAGGCTACATTTTCCATCTTCCCTTGTGGCTACAAGTGACCATGAGACTACAGTCTCACCAATAGACTAACAACAGAGGTGGCCAATTTAAAGCATATCTGGAAACGATCTGACAACCTTCTCATCAAAAGATGGAACCTCAGCTCCCTCCTTAGAGACTCTCTTGCACCCAACAGAATGTGGCAGAAGTGACTATACATGGATCCTAGGCTAGCTTAGGAAAAGCCATACACCTCCGGCCTATTTCTCTTTGGAAGTTTGCTTTAGGAGTCCTTAGCTATCATGTAAGACATCTGGCTGCTCTACAGCCTCAATACGGAGAGACCATGCACCCAGACCACATAGAGAAAGAGAAAGAGAAACTAGAGGCCCAGCTATTCCGACCCCAACCATGTGAGACTTTCCAGCCTGGGTGCCAGATATGTGAGTGAAGAGGCCTCCCACATGACTCAGGCCCTGCCACCCACCGACCGTAAGAGCATGAGACCCCAAGTGAGAACACCTCGCTGGACCATCAACCCCAGATGGGGGAGCCAACCTGATGACTGTTATTGTTTGAAACCATTATTTTGGATTCAAAAGAGAGGAATTTACGTGAAATGCTGGAGTAGGCTGTTGCACAGAACGAGAGAAATGAAACACACATGGGACTTCCATGTCACTTGTTGAAATCCCTTATTTGAGACTTCAGCTCTGTGCCCTTTTGATCAACTAGAACATAGAAATGCCTGTGATCTGGCCTGGATGGGCAGAAAAGGATAATATCCTTCCACAAAGCTGAAAACAAAACAAAACACATGGTTGAAGGACCACATGCTGCAGATCAATATGAACCACTAAGTTTATGAGACCTTCCTGTAAGAGAGACAGGAAGCTCTATCATTCTTAAGCCACTGTACTTGAGAGTATCTTTGTGACAACAGCTTTGCCTTCTCCTTAAATAATACCCATATTAGGCCTCAGAGTAAAGCCCTTTAGGATTGAGGGAGACAGCCTTCTGAGGAATCCATTCTTCAATAAAAAAGTCAACTCATCACTCAGAGAAGACTGGCAAGGAAGCCCCCAGCTGCGTCAAGTACACAGAATGCCCCATCAGGTTTTAGTGTTCCATTCTTAGGAAAGACTAAGGAGATAGATAATAATCAATAGACATTAAAATAAAGCTCCCTGCATCAGGGACCATGATCAAAAAACAAACACATGAATAAAAATAGAAGAAATTTAGAGGAATCCTAAATAGAACAAAGGATGAAAGGGGAAAAAAATTAAATTATTATTAACATTTTCTAAATGAAAAAAGACCCTGCATTTATTAAATAAGATGCACTAAAAATATAATCAGAGAAGAAGTAAGAGGTCTTAATTTCTTTTAACGTGATACTGAAATAAAAAAGTGTTCAAAGGAAAGGCTGAAAGATTAAATAGAATAATTTTTTTTAGGAATTAAAATAAAAATACAAACAAAAGAAAGCAAAAGAAAAAGTGGGGGGAATACCTGAAAATTGAAGATCAGCAAGAGGGCTGAAATATCTAAGGACTTTAAGGAGGGAGGAAAGCACATACAAAATAAATCTCAGAACTGTAGAACACGAGCACGTTAATTAAAATATCCTCCTAACATTTAGCACAATAAGGAGAAAATACCCCAAAGCACAAGATTCATAAAATTTCAGAACTTCCTGCATAAAAATAAGGTTCCAGAAAGAAAAAAACAAAAACAGGTAATGTACAAAAAAATGAGAACAGAATGACATCAAACTTTTTAGTAACCACACTGGAAACTAGAATACAGTGAGGCAAAACCTTCAAAAATTCTGAAGGAAAAGTGCTATTTAACCTTGAACTCCACACCCAAGTTACCAGACAAGTACATGCCAACTGTAGAAACCCTTTCAGACATGAAAAGCTACTTCATATATACCTTGTTTTAGGAGTTTTACAGGATAAGTTTGGCTGTTCTAGAAAATAAAAATATAAAGGCAAAGAAGAGAAACAAAACAGGGACCACAGGGTTCCAGATGAGAAAATGAAGGAACATTCCAAAGAAAACAACTGTGGAAAGATATGGAAAAATATCCCAAAGAAAAAATATGCTCATGAATTTAAATATTTTGATCTCACCATTTTGGAGTGGGGTCACAAAGAAGGAAAGTGGTAAGTAGGTGAGAGATACATCCTCCACTAACATAACAAAGAGTCAACAGGAAATCTAATATGTATAAACCAAGAACGGTCAATAATAAGCATATTACTTAGAAAAATGGAGGTGAACATTAGAATAAACAGAAAAAAGAGTTGTAAGTGGCTGCCTCTGTGAAAATGAATCAGGAAGTGACATGCAACCATATGTAATACATCATCATAAGAATTACAGCAACAGTTAAACTTCTAAATATGCATCTATTCCCCATCATAAAAACATATCTTCAAAATCTTTTTCCAGAGATGATCAGATAGGGTCCTGAAGCTAAGCAACAAGGAAATAGGAATCATTTATTTTCATAGTTAACTGATTCATAAGTTTGACTCTGGATTTTATTAATTTTAGATCCTCTCCTCAATATTTATTTCGAATTTTAGAATAAGATAAATCCTTATACTTTATATTTTTCCAGACTCATCACTTTTCAACCTTCTCAAATATACACAGAACACACACACAAACCCCAAAGATAGTTCCCCTCATTCTGAAAGTACTTCAGAATATTTCATGCAACAGTTATTTATGTTCTAGTTACCTGGAATATATTCATGAATAAAACTGGAAAATTCCCTGTCTTCAGGGAGTGCATTATAGTGTTATTTACAAACAAAAAGCAGAATAATTTATTTTATATTATTTAAATAATATAGACTTTCTCTGACTCATTGGGAACATTGCAAAATTAGTACCTGTGGCCTCCAAAGAAAAGTAATTAGAAATTTTAGTAGAGAGTCCCATTCCGTATATGTCTATGCCTCTTGATATCACAGAAATCACACCACTGAGAGCATATTATGCACATATCTCTAAGACAAATTGATATCCATAGAAGTAATTAAAATGATTTCAATTTAATAAACTTCCCAAAGGAAATATTTCATGGACATAGTAAAAAAAATTAGCTCTCTCCTAAGAACATTTTATTTTCTCTAGAATTCCTAAACTGTAAAAAAACATATATATGTAATTTTTTTCTTAAAGTACTTTCAGCACTGAAAACATTATTACTGAAGTTATAATTATATATTACCCTATGTAAGATCCTTTCTCCTTATGCCATATCATTTTCATAGTCCTTTTTATTTCCCCAAAAAGATTGACTCCAACTTATCTACTTAGTTCTTAGAATGTGTTTCATTATTCACACCCTTTTTGTTCACTGGGAAGGAGCTACTAAAATTAAATCTAAGGGTCTGTCATATAGAAACTTTTAGACCTAAAAAGTTACTGAAATTACTTTTGACCATTTATTAATAAAATATATTTAGCTGTCAAACCAGCTTCCCCTTTTTCGTGTGTTTAAGGAAAAATATGTAAAAGTTGGAGAATATAAACACAAAGATATTGTAAGCATTAAATGGTTACATAATAATGCTAAAAATAAGAGCTAACATTTATTGAGTCGGTATACCATAAACAGATATTTCAATATACTATTTTATCTAATGTTCAGAATAGCTCCATGAAGTATTTATCATCTTCATTTTTGGATGGATAGAGTGGAGAGAAGTTAAAGAACTTTTTCCTCTTTAGATACTTAGAATTTGAACGTGGGTCTGCCTGTATATGAAGCTCAAGCTCTTTCTAGTAGACTCAAAGGATCTCGCAGGATGACTTAAGGCTATTAAAAGAGCTTCTCACAAAGAGACAAAGGCGGCACTTTTTTTTCCCTCCTTTCATACATTATGATTCATAGCAAAACTTGTTTTCCAGTCTTTTTATAAACTCACTTGTAAAAAAAAAACATCTTTTGGAGTGATCTGGCACTAGATAGTGGTGATATCTTCACCAACTGTGAATATAAATGTCGCTGAATTGTAAACTTTAAAATGGTTACATTGGTAAAGTTCATATTTTGTGTATTTTACCACTACAATTTTTTTTTTTTACAAATAGTTTATTGTCAAATTAGTTTCCACATAACACTCAGTGCTCATCCCCAAAGTGCCCTCCTCTATGCCCATCCCTCCTCCCCCCCACATCCATCAGTCCTCAGTTTTTGTCAGCATTCAAGAGTCTCTCATGGTTTGCCTCTCTCCTTTTCCCCCACCATTTCCGCCCTTCTTCTCCCCCTTGTTCCTCCGTCAAGTTCCTCCTAATCCTCCTATACGTGCAAACATATGATATCTGTCCTTCTCTGCCTGACATTTCGCTCAGCATAACACCCTCAAGGTCCATCCATGTTGCTACACATGGCCAGATTTCATTGTTTCTCATTGCCATGTAGTATTCCATGGTATAGATAAACCACATCTTCTTGATCCATTCATCTGTTGATGGACACTTAGGCTCTTTCCATGTTTTAGCTATTGTGGAGAGTGCTGCTATGAACATTGGGGTACATGTGCTCCTATGCCTCAGCATTTCTGTATCCCTTGGGTAAATTCCTAGCAGTTACCACTACAATTTTTAATGTGATTTGGCCCAAAGGAAGCACAGGTGTATCTTCTACATAGACAAGATCACAAATTTCAAGGTCATCCCTTCATTTCTAAAGCTATACATTTAAATTCTACCTCTTTGCTAGTGACTTTCAAATTTATATCTTTGCCACAGACTTTCCTCTGAATTCAGACCCACACATCCCACTTCCTGGTCAGCATCTCCAATGAATTTCTAACGGGTTCAAAATGTAACATGTCCAATACCACCCTGCTAAAGGTCCCTCCATGCCAGCCTGGCTCAT
This sequence comes from Hyaena hyaena, assembly GCF_003009895.1. NCBI lineage: Eukaryota > Metazoa > Chordata > Mammalia > Carnivora > Hyaenidae > Hyaena > Hyaena hyaena. The sequence continues at coordinate 179,521 of NW_024082042.1, read as the reverse complement.
CTAGCTGTTCAGGGCAAAGCCTAGGTGCCACCACTGAATCTTTTCCTTCCCTACCCCCTCACATAAGTAAGTCATGATGTTTTACCATAAATCAATATTTCTCAATCAACAATGACACTATTGATACTTGGGGGCCTGGTCACTGTTGTGGGGGCCATCCTGTGTCTTCTACCCACAGCTATCAGTAACTCACCCCAGTTGTGACAACCAGAAACATCACCTGCTGTTCAATATCATTTCTGGTTGAAAAGGATGGCCTTAAATATATCCGAAACCCAATCTCTTCTCACCACCTTCACTGCCGTGACTTTAGATCAAGCTATTAGCATCATTCTTCACTACTTCTGCAGAAGCCTCCTAACTGGCCTCCCCGCTTCCACCGTTCTCAACTGACCACTCACAATGACTGTTCTAAAATTTCATTAAAATGAAGTCAGATCATGTCACCGCTCTCTCAAAACTCCCAGTGTCTTTCTTTGTCACCCAGAGCAAAAGTCAAATTGCATGTGACTTACAAGGACACACCTTATTTGGGTCCTGTTCCGTCTCTAACCCCATGCTCACTCTGTTCCAGCATGCTGGCCTCTTCTCTGATCTCTAGACGTGTCACACATGGTCCTGCCTCAGGGCCTTTTGCCTTTGCTGCTGCCTTTATCTGGAAAATTCTTTCACCCATGGCTGGCTCCCTTCTTCATTTAGGTCTTCATTCAAATTTGCCTCCTGAAGCACCTGGATGGCTCAGTCAGTTGTGTGACTTTGGCTCACGTCATGATCTTGCGGTTCACAAGTTCATGCACCAAGTCAGGCTCTGTGGTGACAGCTCAGACTCTGGATCTGGCTTCAGATTCTGTGTCTCCCTCTCAATCTGCCCCTCCCCTGCCCATGCTCTGTTTCTCAAAAATAAATAACCGTTATTTTTTTTTAATTCGCCTCCTTGTTGAGGCATCCCATAGCCCACCTGCTGATGATTTCTGCCTCTCACCTAATATTGCATATCCCTCTTTCATGCCTTCTCTTTCCTTCTAAACACTTACCATCTAATGTACTTTTTATTTAACTTCTTGCTCATGTTCATTACACCATTCCTTTGCCTGTTTTATTCTCAATTTACCTCCCATGCTTGTAACAGTGCCTGACACACAATAAGAACTCGACAAGAGTTTCTGCAATGAATGAAACTCTTAGCACCAATACTGAGAAATTTTTTGAAACCACTCATTACTACTGCTTCAGAAACCATGATATGTCCATCCCTACAAACCATGCAGACATGAATAGTTATATTTACTTAAAACAACAAGCAACATCACTCCTTATCTAGTACTCTCGCTGACACAATCCTTCCTTGGCATGGGTAGCAGATAGCTTAATATTAAATATCAATCAGAGGATTAGAGGATCTCATCACAATGATGACAGGCATTCAACAGCCTTGCTAGATCAATGACCCCCACAGCCTACAGCTCACCAGACTTTCTCTCAGTACAGAAATCCTTAGCAACATAATGTACCACTCACTTATTATTCATCAATCCATTGTCCAAAATAAGGAAACACTTAGAAATGCCTCCAGTTTGGATGAGGTTGACTAACAGCCAATCCATGGACTCAAGGGAAAACAACAGACACCAGCAAAAAGTTTAAATTGTGGATCCTACAATCCAAAGAGTTTCTAGGTTTCTAAAGTACATTTTTCTAGGTCTCTTGGGAAAGCTGTTCACATTTCAGAATACACTGGACCTGAGTTGTCAGATTTGATGACATACTCCAAAAATGCAACTAATGTCACCTGTAATACTTGTCCTTTAAAACCAAATTGAGGGGCGCCCGGGTGGCTTAGTCGGTTAAGCGTCCGACTTTCGCTCAGGTCATGATCTCGCGGTTCGTGGGTTCGAGCCCCGCGTCGGGCTCTGTGCTGACTGCCAGCTCAGAGCCTGGAGCCTGTTTCGGAGTCTGTGTCTCCCTCTCTCTCTGACCCTCCCCTGTTCACGCTGTCTCTCTCTATCCTAGAAATAAAATAAAAATATTAAAAAAAAAAATAAAACCAAATTGAAATATAATACACTCAGATGTAAGTAGATTAACAGATTCTAAGATGTTGAAGTTGCCTTTGAAGGTAATGACCCAGAATTGCTCTCGTGCACAATGACTCCTCAAAAATGATGTAGCTTACCTTTAAAATAATGTTGTATTCCTGTAACTATAATTTATAGTAGCAAAACACTAAAAACTGCTGAAATGCCAAGCAAGACACTGGATAAATAAACTATTAAATGAAACACAAAAGAACACTGTGTAACCATTAAAAGATGAAACTGTCCCACGTGCACTATTATGTCATGTTCCTCAAGACACCATTATGTGACAAAATCAAGCTGCAAAAAAGGGCGCATGGTATGATTCTGATTACAGGAAGCGAAGTGTGTGTACGTCTGTACATATATGTATGCATGGATTAGATATTTTCAGAACCACATTCTCCACCATTCTCCACTCTACTCCCTGCCCAGGAGGCTGGCCTGTATAGATAAGTCAGTGAGGTCCCTTGCCTCTTGACTTCTGGTTAGATTCAGGCAACGAGAGGCCAGGCAGGAGATGCGAGGGCAAGGGCCCTTCATTCCCTTTCCTCCTCCTCTCTGCAGGCTGGTTATATCCCTCTAAAGGCCACAGCATCTATCAGGCATCCTCTCCATGAAGTTTTCTCTCCAGATATCAGAAACCACTTCCTTTCCTTGCCTCTGCAGATCCAGAAGTCATAAAGATTGACACTAGCTCACGGGCACTCCGTAATTCTTTGTCGCTGCTCTTAAACAGTGTTCCCACTTTCCTACTTCTGTAAACAGTCCTTTTATTAAACTTCTCCCAATGACCTTCTTTGCATGTACCGTTCCTTTTTTGGCAGAACCTTTATAAATAATACTAGTGATTTTTTATGTGTGTATGCGTGTATCTTATGTGCTTTATATACACAAATATGAATAGAGAGGTACCTACATGTGCAAAGAAAATCTCTGAAGGATACATAAGAGATTAGGAAATGGGATACAAGGTCTGGACTTCTGCTCTTCATTTTGTAGCTTTTAATTTTTTTCTACTTTTAAATATCTGGTCATATACAAGTAATAAATTTATAATTTCAAAGCAAATCCAAACAGGAAATATATTTATTGCCACTTTGATAGCACATTAAAGAGGGAAAGAAGTAATAAATATCAGGGAAAATATGAGTGATGACAGAGAGCTTCATGTGAACAGTGCAATGTGTCTGATGGGAAGGCTTCCATCTCTGAAAGTGAAGTCTGACAGTTATCAGAGAATTCATCCACCGCAGCCTGGGTCTGTACACTCTTATTCCAATGACCTGCTTTTAGAAAAGCAGTCTTATTTTTAAAATTTATTTCCAAATAAGCCCTTTTTCTTCACACATCTCATCTGTGGTTCAGATTTGCTACTTTCCATCTTAATTGTACTTTTTTGAGAACTTTAGACAGAGTAGAGTCATATGAATGTGCTCATTTAGATTTGATAAAATGTTTAGCCTTTTGTGATTGGAATAAAATAGCCCCTTTCACAGAATTGCAAGACTGACTTTTAGACCTATTTCCAAAGCTTACTAAACCTACTCTGAGGTAAAAAAAAAAAAAAAAAAACAAATCACTAATGTAGTATTAGAGTCCACAATTATACTAATTTATAGGGGCTTTAGTGCAATTAAATTTCCTCCAGACTCTATCTCTAATGGAGCTGTTTTTTTTCTTTTTACTTAATATACTTTAAAGCACAATTTACCTTCATTTTTGCAAAGTCATTTAAATATTACAAATATCACTTTTGTACATATTTCCATGGTGACACAATACATTTGCAGTCTATTTAATTTATGACTGATGAAACTAAAATGAAAAGTCTTCAAGGGCCATATATCTTCTACAACATCACATTTTCCTATTCTAAGATATTAAGTGTATAAGTTATCTGTACTTGCAAGAATGGACTCTAGAAACAGTAATAAATATTTTAAATGATCTGATTATGAAAGTTTAAGAAAATTAAAATCTAGAGCAAAGAGACACATCAATGATACAAAGAGTCAAAATGTTTAGGGTTCATTATTTAAGATAATAAAACATTAGCCATTAAAACTAATTTAACAGGTCTTTTCTATACTCAAATTAAGGAAATTCTTAAAAAATAACATGAGTTATACACAAGGCTCCAAATTTCAAGTCAACTTATTCATAAACTTGTGTATAAGGTATCTGAGGATCTGAAAGCACATTAAGGAGACTATAGAATCACAAGTAATGAGCAAAAATGTTAGGACATTCTTCATGCTCCCAAATTAGACATACAGGATTTATGCTAGAAAATATTTAATAATAAATAGCTAACTAGTTGGTTAGCTGAAAGGAAGAAACATACAGAAGTGGTCAAAAGCATTTATAGCTGAGGATATCAGTTAAATTCAGATGTCATTTTTGCTACAATGTGCTGCACAATGATGGTATATTTGACAAAAAAGAAGCAGATGTAACTATGGAAATCATAACTTTAATTGACAACAACATAAAATTCAGAAGGATAACAAGGATCACGGGTATTTTATGCAGCAATTTTATGCAGAAATAAAAATTAAATGTAAGCTTTATTGTAAAAAAGAAGAATCTGTTTTTCCTCTCTGAATATTCTCTACTGTTCCACAAATAAGAACAAGGATGGAAAGAATAGCCTTCTCATTAATGAAAATGGGACAAAGGAACAGCCAGAACATTCCTACCTGGTTTCCAGATGAACTGATTATCCTTTTTGCCTTCCAAATGAGCTGCCTGGGACAGCAAGAGAGAAAGTAATAGAAACAGCTTCCTCATGCTCCTCCATAACCAGCAAGTGACAGCCAGATTACTCTTTGAAAACATTCTTCAGATTTTCAGCCTCTTGACTTTCCTATTCCTAAAAAAAAAAAAAAAAAAAATTAAGAAAAAAAAAACCAGATAAGTTTCTTTTTTGTAGAAATTATAAAAACTCACATTGACTGCTAGAACCTTAATCATGATGACATTACGAATTTCCCATTACCATAAAGCGAGTGCATACAATCAAACATTTTAAGATCAAAGGTTAATTAGCCATGCTTTCAATTCTTACCCATTAAAGAGACTATCAATTCTAGGACTCCACAGTCTCCTTATAGTCGACCTTTGTTTGTGAGAGAAGGGTTGGCAGATACCTGGTCTCCTCTGTCCTTCAACTTAGCCAAATTCCTTGAGGAGCTCACCATTTGGGAAGAAACATGCACACACAGCAAAGTCCAACACAGGGCAAAGAATACTCTAACAGTAGTATTAAGAAAGTGAAGTGGAAAAATTGAGGCGGTAGCAATTAGATCTTCTGTGGTGAGAAAAAAGAGAGGAAAGTCTCACACAAGGTAAGGTCTGAGAGGAGCCTTAGGAAAACAAGGGCTTGAGGGAGTCAGGGATGGGGGGAGGTGCATTTCAGGCCATGAGAACTGAGTACTGACATGTGTTTTGTGTTCAGGGGCTGGCGAGTGGGTTGGTGGCTGCTGTCAAAGGGAGGGAGGAATCGATGGAAAAGAGATTTAGAACACAAGTTGGGGAGCAAATTATGAAGAGCCTTGAATGTCATATGAGTGATTTGGGCCTCATTCTATAAATAATAACAATAAGAATTACAGGCAAGGAAATGACTTTTCAATAATTGACATCAGTGTGCATAATGGATTCATAGTGGGTGAGACCAGTTAGGAAACTAGGAAAATAGTCCAGGCAAGAACTGACAAATGAAAGGATCTGGGTAAACATCAAATGCAGTGCAGAGGCCAGATTCAGTTACCAAACCGATGGACTATGAGAGAGTGAAAATAAAAAAGACAGCAAGACTGCCAACTTATATCATCGAACAGATGGGACCTCTTACCAAAGGAGGAAAGGTGAAGAGGGGAAGGTTTAAAAAGGAAGATAAGAAGAGTTTCCTTTAGGGAATATTAAGTCTGATGTGTCTACAGGATATCCAGGTAGTTTCCCAAAGGATAATAAGAACAGTCTTCCTGGAGCTAAGGAGATTAGAGATCATGTGCCACAGTGCATGTAACAGGAAAATGTATAAAGAAATAAAGGTGGAGTGGGGGGGTGGGAGGGTGGATAAAAGGATTGAATAATAAAAGGATATCAAGGTAGTCGTTATTGTCCCTGCACATTTACCCACAAAGTGGCTAAAAGCAGGGAACAAATCTGACTATGAGCTTCCCAGTGACCAAAGAAAGGAAGTAGCTACTAAAGTCCTCATGCATATAGGAGAAAATTATATCTTCTTTTTTATTACTGTTTCAGGAGAAGCCACTGCCCTGCTCTCAAGCACTGATGGAATTTACCCTAGGAGTCTTCATAAATACACATAATGTGCTGAGCCATGTGCTGAAAACAACACTTCACCAAATATAAGAAACATGGCAAACGATTTTGTGACACTCCTGGCACACTCCAAGGGGACACTGGAAAAGTACAAAATCAGTGAAACAAGATTCTACCAAGGCTCAAGCAATGAAGTTCAAGTGCACAGCTCTCTGACAGCCTGCCTGGATCCAGGGATGAAGACAGTACATGGATAAGCAACCAAAACCTTTTCTTCAAATTTCTGTATTGCATACCAATATGGAGAAGCATCAAACTGGAATCATCTGGCTGAAATAACATAGAGGTCTCTTGTTGACTGCCCCCAAGACTAGCCTGTTAAACTATCTCACAGAACCTTTGTGGCATTGCTGGACATGATTCAAAATCCTCAGGCCTAGAGAACTGAACTGGCCATATTTCTTTGTAGCAAACATTCAAGAGTATGATTTACTACAACTATGTTTTTGGTATCAGCTGGGCAACATGGGTATTAATTTTAGTTTACTCTAAGGATAGAATTTTTTTTTTTTACAAATAGTTTATTGTCAAATTAGTTTCCACATAACACTCAGTGCTCATCCCCACAAGTGTCCTCCTCCATGCCCCTTCCCCCTCCCCCCACATCCATCGGTCCTCAGTTTTTGTCAGCATTCAAGAGTCTCTCATGGTTTGCCTCTCTCCCTTTCCCCCACCATTTCCCCCCTTCTTCTCCCCCTTGCTCCTCCGTCAAGTTCCTCCTAATCCTCCTATATGTGCAAACATGATATTTGTCCTTCTCTGCCTGACTTATTTCGCTCAGCATAACACCCTCAAGGTCCATCCATGTTGCTACACATGGCCAGATTTCATTGTTTCTCATTGCCATGTAGTATTCCATGGTATAGATAAACCACATCTTCTTGATCCATTCATCTGTTGATGGACACTTAGGCTCTTTCCATGTTTTAGCTATTGTGGAGAGTGCTGCTATGAACATTGGGGTACATGTGCTCCTATGCCTCAGCATTTCTGTATCCCTTGGGTAAATTCCTAGCAGTGCTATTGCTGGCTCATAGGGGAGTTCTATTGTTAGTTTCCTGAGGAACCTCCACACTGTTTTCCAGAGGGGCTGTACCAGTTTACATTCCCACCAACAGTGTAGGAGGGTGCCCGTTTCTCTACATCCTCGCCAGCATCTAGAGTTCTCTGATTTGCTCATGTTAGCCACTCTGACTGGTGTGAGGTGGTATCTCAGTGTGGTTTTCTAAGGATAGAATTTTTGATGAAAATGATTGTGTATTTGATCCTAAGCTATTATTACTACTATTAACAAAGTAATTCACTAACAGGACCAGCTCTTTACTAAGACAACTTCTTTTATGCAGGAAATCACCAGGGTATAGGAGGGGACTTTGTTCATCCTCATCAGTAAGACACATATCCAACATATCTAGAAGTATATTCATATCATTAATATGTAAACTAAAGAGAAGGAAGACCCAAACTATATATGCTACACTCCAAATGGCTATATGTGGAAAGCCATAAAAGATTTAAAAGAGTTAAGAGTTCCAGTGAGCTGGAATGATTAGTCAAAAATTAATATTTAAACATCTTGAATTTTGTATCAATCTTTGTATTTAATTGAAAATAAAGCAATCACAATACCACTACAATTCCCTGAGTAGAGGTGCTATGAGCGCTGATCTCATTTTAGGCTTTCTTATCATCCTAGAACCCTGTGCTGACTCTTCAAAGGGACCCAATATCTTGAAGGTTCCCTTTGTGTTCGCCTAAGCCAGTAGTAGATCTCTGAGCAGCATGGCTTGGGAGTCTCCTAGATGCCTACAGTCACCACATCTTCTGGCTATCACTGACTAATGGGAAGAGTGCCAGTAGAAACTTTAGTCTGATCTTGACAAAACAAACAAAAACCAAAACAAAACAAAAAAATCTGAAATACAGATCTTAGAGAATGATGTTAGAGAACAAACAAAACAATTTCAAGTTGGGATGCCACAGCAATCTTACTTCTGGAAATACCTACACATTTTTAGTATCGGTATTACTGATGATCCTATACATCATTGCCTCGCTTCCCCAAGAAGCTGAGGGACAGAGGATGGGAAACTAGATTTGGTGACGCTTCCACCACTTGCCATGCTCTGTGCTTTAAATATATAAGTAAACTGAGAATTTCTGCGGGGTTGATGGACAGCACAGAATGGAATGTGACCCCAGGTTTGCCTTACTCCACTGAGCTGTGTCACCTCTCTTTCTTCCAAATGGCTGAAACTTTACTCAATTATTCCTTCAAAGACAGTGGGAGTCATTCTTGTATCCATTACATGAAAAGCCACCCAAGTATTCACAATTTAAAAAAGAAGGGGACAAGGAACAATTAGAGATTCCACTCCTCTATTTGTATAACATAAATGGAAAAATGCTGTAACTAGAATAAAAAATATACTATGCAAGAAGCATGTACTACCAACAGTGGCATGAATAATTTACATCATGACCATTGTTCAGCTTCCATATCAACTTATTTACTATATATCTTAGCATCCAAAATATATTTGCAAGGTTAGCTCTAAACTGATAAATACTAAGAGAAATAAAAAGTGCCATTTCTCCCTTTAGCCTCCATTTTCTAATCATTTAAAGACCATTCAAAATATGAAAAATGTGTCTTACACTTTACACGCATTTCATTTCCCTTGAAATGTATTCTTATCATTGATGTCCTTTAATATTTAAAAGGCAAAAAAACTTAAAAATTAAATAAATAAAATAAAATAAAATAAAATAAAAGCTGTCCCACTTTGCTTTCAGCCTGCAGGAACAAGAGTGAAAGGGAGGGAAAAGCAAACGTGACCACGCATATCCCCATAGTGCCATCTTACGGCAACTTATGGGCAAGATGGTTCGATAAAAATGGCTGAATAGCAGGAGCTGGAGGAGAGGACGCCCAAGGTTGAGACCCACCCAACTGACTGGCTCAGCTGATTCAGCTGATGGCCACTCCAGACAGACGCCTATTACAAGTGATTGTTAACTAAATACCCCTTGAGACACCACAGGAGCACTTGCTTTCTCACGGTTATCTGCCTGATTTCTGGTTGCAATATTGTGAAATCCATTTCATCTTTCATAATCTGTCAATATACAAAATATTGACCTAAATACTCTATTTAACTCTCAGCAAAGCCCTACAAAGCAGTTATTCCTATTTCCCCTCATTTCAGAGAGAAGGCATAGAGAGTTAAGTGACAAGCCCAAGGTCACAGAGGTAGTAAGTCATTTGCAAGTGATCTCAGTGGCCTTCCTCTGAAACAAGAGAGAGTAGCATTGTAACCCTGTATCAATGCAAGCATTTTTTATAACCCTGAAGATGGAGATCCTTTATAGCTCTAAGTAGGGTCTCTTAGCAGCTTATGCATGGCAATTTACATATCATTTCACTCAATCCTCACTTAATATCATGAGCAATTATTCCTATTTTTCAGATATAAAAGAGACTGATCATTATGGGTGTTAAATAATTATTCCAAGGTTATCTCAGCCAGAAAATGTCAAAGCTGGATTACATAATGGGCCTGACACCATAGCCCCGATCTGTTTATTGCATCACACGTAGTGACCCCGACAGGTCACCTAGCCTTGGAGCCTCAGGGTCCTCATCTATAAAACGAGGAGGACAGTCATCTTATAACCTTTAGGATGGGATAAAATAATGGGTGGAAACTACTTAGATGGGGGCCAGCCAGAGAATGAGCGTTTGCTAAATAAAGGATCACCATTGCTAATATTGTTATTATTCTCTCAAAATTCAGAAAACTCTTAGTCTAGAGATATTTAAAGAACGGTGTGAATGCTATCCTGCCCAGAAGCAAAGGAATGAGAGATGATTTTTTTTTCCAACCACCCAAGCTTGTGACTTTGTGCTTTATTTCTGAAGAGCTAAAAGCACTCTGTACCAAGAGCCCCATTAAAGATTCACACTGACCCTGTGAAGGAGAAAACAGGTATTATCATCTCTATTTTATGAGAAAGTAACCTCTGGCCTCACAATGACATGATGTTTAGTAACTTCCTCAAGCTTTTTAACCACCAGCCTCTTCCTCCACACACCTCACTCTGCAGCAGCCTAAATTACGTCAACATATGAGGTATCCACAATCATACCAAATAATACACAATCACGTGGTCTCTGGTTTTCTATAGCAATAATTTCAAGAGGTTTGCATCATGTACTAAGGCCACAGAAAATTCTGCACAAAATCCACACAGTATTTTACATATCTCTGAACAAACTATTGCCACAGGAACAATAGAAAGAGGACTTGAAACAGATTTGTCAAAACCTTCAAAACTACACTGTGGTAGCTATAGCACTGTATCTATATCTACATCTATATATCTATTCCATATATCTATATCTCACATATATCTCACTATATCTTTCAGTTACAGTGACGACCCAACAGTTCTGACCAATGGTTTGAGTGTCAAATATATTTTTACTCCCCAATAGAAATATAAAATCCCAAAGGACAAAACGTGAAAGTGTGGTTCTTTGCCATTACCTCCTGCCATTAGCATCATCCCTGCCTGGAAAATACATACACCGGAGCCATCTCAAGCCCATGACAACAAACACTGGCCACTACTACTACGAATGATGGAGTGGGGATGCAGAAGGATCCTGCAACTCAGATGTCATCGTAGAGCCACAGCAACTGTCCTAAATTGTCACCCTCTGGACTTTCCACCTTGTTTGGAAAACAAATCACTTTGTTTCAATCCACTTTTTTGTGTGTTTTCTGCTACATGAGCTGAAAGCAACTCTAACTCCTATGGTATCCATGTCCCTACATGCAGTGGGTCTGTTAATAGATATACCTATTTGTATGTGTGTGCCTCTATGACTTCTCCAGATTGAAACACAATGTCTCGTGTGACTCAATCAGCACATTGAAATTCTCTGTAAACCAGATCATAGATGTCCCTATTTCTAAACAGGTGAGGTTGGTTTAGTTTCCATACTGGCTACTTCAGGTAATAGACACACTATTCAAAGAAAAGCCACTGTATCTGTTATCATTTTTTCCTAAGAGTTATTAAAGTGAAGAGAGGGAGCATTATGTATGATAAACTATAAATAAAAGAGAAGAGCAGTGATCTGGTAAGCTTCCACAAGCTCCCCAGTGAGAACAAATCCACTCATACATACTCTAATTTAAGAACATATTTATGTAGCTATCCCCCATGCTGTTGCCAAGCCCCCTCCCTAATTCTGAAGGCATTATGGACACATTTTATAATTTGAGAAGTACCTTATCATCACCAAAGGGAAAGCCACCTATTACCTCATGGAATCACGTGCTCATTACTCCTAGTGTTCCTGGTTACTGTACAACTCTTCCACTTCCTCCTAATCACTTTTTTCACTTGGGTCAGAGATACCAAACTTTTTTATTTCTCACTGGCCACTTCAACCTCCTTTTCTAGCATATCCTCTCATTTTGACCTCTGAATTGACATATCTCGGACTCTGTCCTCAGAGCCTTTTCTTTCCTCACATCCCAAGTCATCTTATTTAGCCCCCAGCATTTAATACCATGCATGCTTCATGTTCCCATTTCCCCATATCCATCCCCATAGCTCTAGTCCTGACTTGTTCCCTGAACTCAGGCATTCAAATAAATGCCGAACATCTCCACAGGTGTCTGATAGGTGACTCACATACAGCATACAAAGCGAAGCTTGTGATTCCCTTATGTAGCCTGCAATTCTCCTCCCCCAGTGTCATCTCCAAAATGGCAATCACACTTCACCCAGGAGTCACCCTGAGATCCTTACTTTTTCTCACATCTGAAAAATAATCCATTAGCAAACCTAGCTGGCAACACTTCCACAGTCTGTCCAGTATCAGGTGACTTCCCATCTTCTTCGCCTCTACCTTCCTTGTACAAGCCACCACCATTTCTCACCTGAGTTACACTATCAGTCTCCTAGCTGGTGGAGTGCTGTCACTCTTGACTGCCTTCTATGCATTCTCCATAAAAAAAAATCCAGGATAACACTCAGGAAAGAAAAATACGCTGTCCTTAAAATCCTCTCAGGGCTTCTCATCATGAACCTAAAGATTCTGCTGGTTGGACTCTGCTTCCTCTCTCTCTAACGTCCATTCAGCCCTCTAGCCCAGGCATGCTGGCCTCTTTCTTGTTCCTCGAGAATGCACCTTCTCAAGGTCCTTACAGTAGATATCTACATGGCTTGCTTCTTCATTATTCTCAAAGGCCCTCCCAGACCACCATCTGTTCAGCACAGTTGCAATCAATCTCTTGACATTTGTTTGTTTTTTGTTTGTAACACTTAGAAAAGATCAATACCTGAGAATCTAGTACATATTGGTTTTTTTTTTTTTTTCACTTCCTCTAGTACCACCTGCATACTTTATCTTGTTCACTGTTATATGCCTAATACCTAGTATATTGTCTGGGAAGGTAGATGTTCGACAAATATTCACTAAATGAATGAAGGAAGGAAGGAATGAGTCTACATTTGTAAATTTTTTTCTGGTTAAGTTTTCTTCATTATGGACCATAATTTTGGCGAAGAAGTTTTAGCATATAAGGGCAAATGGACAGCTAGAGAAGCCCACCTGCCTGAAAAATTAGGCAACTCAAATATACTTAAATTATTTCTAAAATCCCAACATTTGGAGCATATGTTGAATGTCTAAATAACTAGGTAAGGGGGGTTTATCCAACACACAGAACTATCTGCTGCAAACTTAAGAAAGAACTAGAAGTGCTGACTCTTGGGGTGTCTGACAGGTTGCAATCGTTAGAACATGCAACTCTTCATCTCAAGGTCATGAGTTCAAGCCCCACATTGTGTGTAGAGACTACTTAAATAAATAAAATTTTTAAAATGCATATATAAAAGTGCTGACTCTCATTTTTAAAAGAATCATATTTCCATGTTTTTAGATGAAAAATTATCATTTACTTTTTTTAAGGACAAAATGGCTCCTCTAGCAGCAAAATTTACCTGAAAGGAATGGTTTCTAAAAATGTATAGTTTCCTATTTGTCATCATAGGCACTTCCCTGCATGATTATTCAACAACTACAATCACTACTGAATGCTGTTCTGCCTCAGTAAATGAGGTTGTCAGGTTACTAACCCTTGCATTTAAAGCAAAAAAAAAAAAAAAAAAAAAAAATCTTTGATTAAAATGTATACTTGTCATTTTAATTGTAATGACTACTATCAGGTTAGAGACAAATGGAAAATATTTACATTTAGAACAAGAGCTTATCTCTGAAATAACGTTCATCAGATATTCAACAGGCCAATGGTAAACTGTATAATGTTATGAATTTCTCTTGGTTTGAGTTTTTGAATTCTCTCTTCTGTGCCCAGTAGCGTTAATTTAGTAATTGTGAAACCATGAAAATCACATGGACTATGTAAAATAGCTGAAAAGTTCCTCTCACTTTATAAATAAATTACAAACACCTTATTCCACACACCCAAAAGATCAGGAGAATAGAAAAAATTCTATATTGCCTGTATTTAAGTCCACAGGTGGAACACTCTTTTTTATATAAAGTAGGAAAAAGTGAAAGTTAAATAGTTTAATAGAAACAATATGAAAAAAACATATGATATTCACTGAAGAAAAAATAAAATCTATATAATTTGTTTGGAGGAGTTTAGGTTAATTACAAAAGGAAAATGCATTCAATTTGAAAGCATTACATTCTAGAAAGAATAACAAAGTTAGTACACAGTTCTATAGATATTTTAAGGAATAAAACAGGACTCAAATGTTACTTGTCTACAATCCATTATGCTTAAAGGTGTAGGAAATAATTTGATAATCTCTTTTTACCAAATTTTATAAATAACTAAATATATATTTTAATATATGTGTATGTATATATACATATAATATATATGTATGTATATATATATATATATACATGAATGCAAAAGGGAGAGTTACTCTAACGAGCTTTATATGAATCCAGCATAACTAGAATGTGTGAAAAAAGACAACATCATCTTCTCAAATGCTATTGACCTTAGAAATTTAAAAAAATAATTACTCATTAATATTTTCTGCAATGTAAGATTCTAAATATTTAATGTCAGGAGAATTATCTAGTTAAACTGTAAACATAGTTTTGTGTTCTCTTCATTAATTATGCATCTACTGTTGCAAAAGAACTTATTGAAATATGTGTTCACAGTTGACATAAAAGTAGTAATGTATTTATAAGCCTGTAAAAATTTCAAACAGTCCCTCCCATTATCTTTTATAAGTTTTCATTTATTATGATTTGGCATTGACCATTAAGTTGCTCATTAGATTCAGAAGATTTGATAGCATTTACTCTCATCCTTTTTCATCTCATTCTTCCCAAAAGAATGGAGTAATATCTGAAAGAGAACATTTTAATTTAAGTGGAAATGCAAAAGGTCCTTTTAGATTCTTTTTTTATTGCATAAGCCAGAAAGAAAGTTGTAAGAACATGCTTAACCAGTACAAAACAGATTATGTTCCTTCTAGTAGTAATTCTAAAGTTGTTGTTTTTTAATTTTATTGTCTCTGGGTGTTTTAAATGTATCAACAAAGTCTGAAAGCAGATGCCTTGAAATATACTTCACTTACCTTAAAAATGCAATGCTTTCTTTTATTAATACTATCTACCTTCAATTTCACAGAAACAGGAAGAAATTGATGACACTAAATAAAAAGCTATTCTTCATCTTCATGTGCTATATTATACTATTAATGTTCATCAGCTTATGTGTATGTGTACACACACAAATACTTTTAAAATTATTAAATGATCAAAACACAAAAATGAGACTTTCAAAGAGTGATTTCTCTCAGAGAAAGAAAACAAGTTCACTGGGTACCCTGGCAATTTGCCACTGGAAATTTTACATTTAGAAGTTTAATTACAAACTTAGATAAGTGGATTTTAATGAAAGATATCTCTAGTAAGGGAGCCCAGACAGATGCATCATGAATGCATTAAAGAAAACACTAGAGAGAGAACTTTCCATCAGCAGAAAGATTTTAATTAAACAGCAATAGGATGGATCTTTTCTGTGAAATGATACTACTGTTACCCACAGTTCATTAAAACTATTTACTGTATAATATATTCATTGAAACCATTTGAGTCTGGAAAGTATGTTTAAACCTTTCATTCTTAGTTATGAGGGCAGAAAACTGTGGGCAAGGAGGAGGTGAAAGATCTATGGGTAAAATGTGAGAATTAAAAGCCATTTCTCAACCATTTCTCTGTTTGCAGTGTGTCCTTGGGGAGCCATGCCTGAAGTAGCTCCACACTTCATGGAGACCCATGGGCTTCAGAAGAAGGCAAAAGAGCCAACAGGGACCACCAAAATGTCCACTGAATTCTATCAGTGATCCATTTGGGATAGCCAAGTAGATGGCTAAGATGAGTGTTCAATGTCATGTGTCTATACTTTATTCTCAGCAAGGATTCAGTTATTTACTTGGTATACTAGGTTGTTAAAGACATGCATAGCCCAGCCTCTTCAAGTCCTACCAAAAGGTTTTCTTGAAGTTAGAAGCCATATTTTATTCATTTTGTATTCCTAACCTGTAGCCTAACAACTAGACACTGTATGTTCATTTGTGAAAGACAAATGAAGTGAATTGGTACAATAGGGTATATAATAATCTAATAAAATTATAGTGAACAAAAAGAATCAGACTAGGAAAACCAGCAACCTCAAACACAAACAAAAAATTGATTCCAACATGCCCCCCACAAAACACTGCAGAGTTCCATTCTGAACAACTTCCTTAGACCCACCATTTGCTATTCATCCTATCAACATTACACATTTTCTAACACATACTTTCTAAACTGTTGCCAATTACAAGTTGGAATAAGGATCAATAGCTCCAATGTTGGAGGAACTCTAAGACCCCAAAGAGGAAAACTTTTCTGAGTTTAACAGTGCATAGAAAATGAAATGTCACATGGATATTTGAATAAAACAAGTAAATATTAATTAATAATTAGGTAATGTTCTGGGGCACCTGGGTGGGTCAGTCAGTTAAGCATTTGACTTCAACTCAGGTCAACTTCTCACAGTTCGTGAGTTTGAGACCCACATCGGGCTCTCTGCTATCAGCACAGATATGCTTCGAATCATCTGCCCTCCTCTCTCTCTCTGTCCCTCCCCTGCTTGCACTCTTTCTCTCAAAAATAAACACTTAAAAAATAATTAGGTAATGTTCTTACAGAAGATTAAATGATTCATGTCCCCTGGACTGACCGTCTTGAACTGTCAGATGTCTTATAATTTCTAGAAATCATCACTCATTTTTAGAGTTAATAGTGAATTGCAGGAAGCTTTCAAAGGAACTCAGCCTTTAAAAACACTGTTTTAGTGTAGTAATTTTTTTATTAAGATGCAAAGTATAACTTTGCACACATCTGATATTTGTGATATAGATAAGTAATAGATATTAACAGCAACAAAGACATGACATCTGTCAGCTAGGGGGAGAGGAATGATGCTCAGAAATCTTAAGGTCAGGAGGAGATGTCTGTGAGAACAAAAGCTTGAAAAAAATCGGTATCAATTTTGAAATGGCAATGCTATATTCCCTTAACAATTTCCAACAATGCCATCATTATTCTAAACCTGATCCTACTCTTCTTATACAGCAATTCCTCTTGCACCTTCTAGCTCCCAAACGTAAGAAGAAATAAATGTTGAAGCATTGAAACATAGAAGAGGTTATTGATGGCACTAACGTGAACACTTAAAGGATCAAGGAATTTAAAGAATGTTAAATCTCCGTATCTTAGTTTCCCTCATTCGCTTGGTAGTAATGGAATATTCACAATGACAAAGAATTAACTCAGTGCCCCACAAAGTGGCCTATCCCAAAGTTGTTTTGTGATAACTTCAGTTGTCAGGACAAACATGTCAACCCAGTTGTTAGTTTCTTATTTAAGACCTTTGACCTTGACTCTTCCCTTTGCACTTATAGTTAAAGTATGTCTCAGCTGTCTGCCACATAACAAAACTCCAAACTTCCTCCTTTCTAGGCTCAACATGTTTACTTCATCCACCATTATTCATGATTATTGGTATCTACATCCTTCACCAAAGTGTCCTTTTCTCTAGACATACCTCCAGAAGGTGAAAGACAACTCTTGGGGAAGGAAAGGCCGTAAGCTATTAGTAGCCAAATTCACAGTAACAGTCATGTAAAAGGGCTTTTGATGGGGAAAGAACTGTCCCAGAAACAATCCTAAGTACAGGGAAAAATAACCTGTGCAGAGAAGCATTCATATCAGGGCTTATTATTAATGTTAATTAGAAACACGGTAATGTTAATTAGAAAGACAGTAACCTAAATGTCTACTATAGGAAAATGATTAACTTTATTATATCTTCTCAATGGAGTACTGTGTAGCCATATTATAGTTATAAGGAGTACAAAAATATGGAATATGTGTATAGGATAAGTTGAAAAAACCTCAATATTATACTATATTTGACTAAAATTATGTGGGAAAAATCTAGGCATTAAGTTTTTTGGGGAAAAATACATACTAAGAATGTTAGTCACATTAACATGGTATAAACATGAGAGATTGTTTTTATTCTTGTCTTCTCATTTATCCAAGCTTAAAAAAAGTTATATTAGGATGAGTAATTCAGAATGCCTTTATTTCACAGATTTTTTTCCAGTTTTATTAATAAATAATATATGTCACTGTATAAGTTTAAGACACACAGTATAATGGTTTGATGAACAAAAAATTGTTAAATGATTACCACAATAGGTTCAGCTAACATCTATCTTCTCATATGGACACAATAAAAAGAAATAAAAAAAAGAAGGGGAAAAACTCTCCTTGTGAAAAGATTCACAGGATTTACTTTCTTAACAACTTCCCTATATAACATACAGAAGTTTTAGCTATAGTCACTATGTTATACATTACATTCCTGGTACTTGCTTAACTACTAGACTTTTGTACCTTTTGATTACCTTCTTCCAATTACCCCTGTCCCCTACTCTCTGTCTCTGGTAACCATAAGTCTGATCTCTGTTTCTATGAGTTTGTTTTTGTTTTTTTGTTTTTTAAGATTCCACCTATAAGTAACATCCCATAGTATTTATCTTTGTGTGCCTGACTTATTTAATAATGACTTCAGTGCCCACCCATACTGTCACTAATAGCAGGATTTCCTTGTTGTTGTTGTGTGTGTGCCTAAATAATATTCCATTATGTATATATACCACAACTTCATTATCCATTCATCCACCTATGGACATTTAAGTTGTTTCCACATTTTGGCTACTGTAAATAATGCTGCTGTGAATACAGAAGTTGCAGATGTCCTTTTAAGTTAGTGTTTTCATTTTCTTTGGATATATTCTCAGAAATGGAATTGCTGGAGCGTACTGTAGTCCTATTTTCAAGTTTTTGAAAATCTTCCATGCTATTTTCCATAGTGGCTGTACCAATTTACATTCCGACCAACAGTTTACAAGGATTCCCTTTTCCCCATTAACCATCTCTTGTCATTTTGATGATAGCCATTCATCAAAGAGGCATGAGGTGACATCTCTTTATGGTTTTAAGTTGCATTTCCCTAATGACTAGTGATGTTAAACATCTTTTCATAACTCTGTTGGTCTCTTGTATATTTTATTAGGAGAAATGCCTATTCAAGTCCTTTGCCCATTTTTAATGGGTTGTTTTTTTCATTACAGAGTTGTATAAGTTTTTAATATCTTTTGGATATTAACTCCTTATCATATACCTGGATTAACAAACATGTTTTCCCATTCTATAGGTTGTCTTTTCACTGTATTGGTGATTTCTTTTGTTGTATCAAGGACTTTTAGTTTAATGTAGTCTTACTTGTTTATTTTTTATTGTGTTGGTTGTATTTTAGGTGTCATCTCCAAAATTCTTACCAAGACCCATGGCAAGGGGCTTTTACTCCCATGTTTTTTTCAAGGAGTTTCATGATTTCAGGTCTAACGTTAAAGTCTTTAATTCATTTTGATTTATTTTTTGTGACTGATGTAAGATATGGGTCTAGCTTCATCCTTTACATGTGAATATCCAATTATCCCAGCACATTTATTAAAGAGACTGCCTTTTTTCCACTCAGCATTCTTGGTTCCCTTTACACATATTAGCTGACTGTATTCTTGGGCTTATTTCTGCGCTCTTAATTCTGTTCCATTGGTCTATTTGTTTTTATACCAGTACCATATGTTTTTGATAACTATAGCCTTGTAGTGCAAAGTTATTTGTGGGTCTTTTGTGGATTCATATACATTTTAGGAATGTTTCTTTCTACTTCTATAAAAAATGTCATTGGAATGTTGATAAGGATAGCACTAAATCTACAGATGGCTTTTGGCAGGATTGATATTCTAATAATATTAATTCTTCCAGTCTACAAACACAGGATATCTATTTATTTGCATTGTCTTCAATTTTTTTCCATCAACATCTTGTAGTTTTCATAGTATAGACATTTCACCTTCTTGGTGAAATTCCTAAGTATCATATTGTTTTCCATGCTATTACAAATGATATTTCCTTATTTCTTTTTCAGAAAATTTGTTGTTAGTGAACAGACATGTTACTGATTTTTGAATGTTCAGTTTATATCTTGCAACTTTACTCAATTTGTTGATTAGATCTAACAGTTTTGGTTGAGTCTTTAGTATTTTCTATATATAAAATTCTATCATCTGTAAGTAGAAATAATTTTATTTCTTTCTTTACAGTTCTGACCCATTTTTTTTTTCTTGATTGATTGCTCTAGCTGAGACTTTCAGTACTATGCTGAATAGGAGTGATGAAAGTGAACACCTTTGTGATTCCAGATATTAGATACAGTTTCCAACTTTTCATGAACGAGTATTAGCTGTGGGCTTGGTATATATGGCCTTTATTATGTTGAGATATATTCCCTCTGTGCCTAATTTGTTAAGAGTTTTTAATCATGAATGGATATTGAATTTTGTCAACTGTTTTTTTTCTGTGTCTATTGAGATGATCATAAGATTCTTTTCTTTCATTTTATTAATGTGTTGTATTACATTGATTGATTTACATATGTTAAACCATCCTTGCATCCCAGTCATAAATCCCACTTGAGCATGGTGAATGATCCTATAAGTGTGTTGTTAAATTTGGTTTGCTAGTATTGTACTGAGAATTATTGCCTCTGTATTCATCGGGGGTCTTAGCCTATAATTTTCTTTACTAGTTTTATCTTTGTTCAGTTTTAGAATAATGCTGCAGATTTTCTTAAGAAAATACAGAGAACACACTGTATGTACCTAACACCAAATATCATACAACACATACTGAGTGCTTAATAAGCATCTGCTGCCTGCTCGAAGAAGCCAACTTAGCAAGGCCATTTCAGTGCACTATGTGGATTTTGGCAATCTGTCAGTGAAAGATTTTTTCCCAGGAAGGAAAATAATCTGCTACAAAAGAAACTTTAATGTTTCCTCAAAATTTTAATGTTTTAACTACTTTAAAATAGTGTTGTTTCCCCATGTAGCCATTCTTCCCCAAGTAGCAAAAATGGGATGAGCTTCCCCACTCTTTTGTGCTCTGCAAAATCCATCTAAACACAGAATTGCCACCAACTTTTAATGGAAATGCCTGGAGCAAGAGAGGAAGCAGACCCTTGGGTTTCATGGTACTGCATAAATTATTAAAGCTGTTTGCAGGGTAATTTTCTATCTTTTATCATAAAAATTAAAATGAATGTAAACAATTTGCCTCTTTCAAGAAAGTAATCTCAGTTTGACTTATTTCTGTTGGAGCTGGTCCTGTGTTCGATAATGAAAGCTTAAAATCAGAGATCAAGATGTCTGCTCCTTCCGTTTTTCTTTCCAACTCTTCAGAGTTATACAAGCCATGAGACCCTCTTCCTAGGCCCCAATGCCAACTGAAATCCATTATAAAATCTTTTCTCAACATTCTCTGCTCTACTTGCTGTCCATTCTGAGAACTGAGGCCCAACGCTATGAAGTGATAGTCAATGCCCCAGCCAACTGCTAGCCAATTTCATTTAGTATTATATGAACTTCTAGTGCAGAAGAATCTAGATGGTCCCTTAAATGCTGTTAAAACCAAACATACACCTATCTCCATGATATTATGTCCTAGAAACACAATGAACAGAATCCTATAATTCTGCTCCTACTCTAACACAATATTTCATAACAAATACTGTCATCACCAAATATTTATATTTAATGAACACCAGAATGAAGAGACAAAGCAGAGTGCTACACTAAGGTAAAATCAAGAAAGATCAGGCTTAGCACCTCTTTTTCAGAGATTGCCAACTAACTGTAATTACTGGACATACAATAAGTAACAGATTTAATTAATGAAACAGTAGCATATAGGGCACATTAAAGAAGATAAGGTCAAAGTAGAAGATTAGAGCAGTAATTTACATGTAAAAACATGCTACAGATAGAGTGACCATTTTGGAAATGGAAAAATGGAAAGGCAGCAAGAGCTATAACAAAGGAAGTACAAAGCAGAGGAAGAAAGGAGATGGTGGTCATAGCTAACAATGAGGTCTCAGCTGAGAAACAGTTGGATGGAGGAACCAGTTAAGGAAAGTGATGATTGTTTCTTTGTTTCTTTGTTTATTTGAGATAATAATGTAATATTCAAGTAACAATGTCTATTAGAAGGGCGCCTGGGTGGCTCAGTCGGTTAAGCGTCCGACTTCGGCTCAGGTCATGATCTCATGGTTTGTGGGTTCGAGCCCCACATCGGGCTCTGTGCTGACAGCCAGCTCAGAGCCTGGAGGCTGCTTCAGACTCTGTGTCTCCTTCTCGCTATGACCCTCCCCTGCTCACACTCTTTTTCTCTCTCTTAGAAATAAATAAAACATTAAAAAAGAATTAAAAAAAAAAAAAACAATGTCTATTAGAGAGGTGGAGAAATGGAACTGAGAGGGGTTAGAGTCAGAGACATAATTTGGAAAATCAGGTCCATTAAGTTGTTAGTGCAGTCCACAAAAGTAGAAAATTGGGCAGGCTCTCCAAGTGAGAGAATGCAGTACTGAGAGAACAGGAAGCTAAGGGCTAAGCCCTTCAGTTTGCTCATATTCAGGAGGAAGAAGAAGCAGTTTTTGTTCATGCTTTCACTTCTAGGAAAAATGTTCCTTTCTCCTTGACAGCTTTATGAACTTGTCTGCACCACTCAACAGCTAGCACAAATGGCATCTTATCTGCAGAATCTTCTCCGGCTCATCTGGGCAGAGTTCCTCACTACCCAATTTATAATCCTAAAGTATGTTGTACAATAATCATTTATACACCGCTTTCATCCATTAGACTGTGAACTCCACAGAGATAAAAATGTGCCTTATTATTTTTTACATTTCTAACACAGTGTCTGGCACAGTAAAATGTTTAACCAAGGCTTGTTAAATGCTCAGTGTGCAAAAGTTGAGAATAAAATGACATGACCACTAAGAGGGTACCAAAAACAGCAAAATTTTGTGGAATAATAATGATAATACATGAACCTGACTTAAAATGATGGGATTCTGGACACTGAGCTGATGCTAAGAGACTCTGGGGGGCCTGGGAAGGAGGAAAATGCAGTCTGCATTTGGAAAAGATGGGGATCATGGGTATACATGGGACAGACTCTGAAAGTCAGCCCCCAAGATGGCCTCTGATGATTCTCACCACCTGGCATTCACACCTTCACATCCCCTTCCGCACTGAATAGAAAATTCCTCAAAATGTGGGAGGCACGCATGTCAGTCCCTTTGGAAGTGAATCCCCCAGCCCCAATCAAGCCTTCAGACGACTGCAGCCCCAGTTGATGTCTTACTGCATCCTCATGAAAGACCTAGGGCCAGATTCCTGACCTATAGAGACTGTATGAGATTATAAATGTTTCTTGTTGTTTCAGGCTATTAAATTTTGGAGTAACAGGTTACACAGCAATAAATAACTAAAAAAACTAAGGTTCTTTCCATTTCTCTAGATCTCTAAATAAAGGAAGAAGATGATAAGGAATGGTAAATGATAATTACTCTTACAGAGTAGACACTTGATGATTCTGCTGATAGAGACTGCAAAGTGGAGTGCACCTGACTCAAAACCAGGAGAACCAAATTAAAGTCCTCATTTTGTCACTGGCTTGCTCTGTGACTATGATCAGGTCCCTTCATCCTTTTGAATCTCTATTTCCACCTGTTCAACAAACTGAGAATAATGATACCCACAACATATGGTTATTGTGGGATTATATTAGATATAATTTCTTGAGGACACATTATTACATGATCTAGCACATGGCAGGTGTTCAACAAATCTGAACTACATAAAAATATAAAGACAATTCAAAAAGAAGTCAGCTTAAAAGACTAAGAAATAAGTGAAAGAAACTATTATAGAAGGTGAACCACAAAATAATGAGATCTTAAAATTAGACTTATGTATGACACAAAGCATTTCTATGCCAAATCTCGTCTCCTATATGTGGCAAAATAGTTCTATCTCAAGCCTTCAGTGTATCCTTCCCCATGCTACCCAAATCACTAAGCCTTGAGGCACATATTTTAACTCAAAATAATTAATTCTATCAGTACACATTTAGTGAGTGTCTCCTGTGTGCCACATATTGTTCTTTTTATGCTGAGAGTACAATGGTAAACAAAACAAACAAACAAACAAACAAACAAAAAACTTAAAGCAGACAAGGCTAAGCTATACAGGTATCTGGGAAACAGTGTTCCAAGCAGAAGGAACAGTAAGCACCAGGGTTCTGAGGCACTGTGAAGTTGGAGTAAAGTTAGCATGAGTAGAAGTAGAAAAGATGATGTCAGAAACAGCAGAGTATAGGACCTTATAGACCACTATAATAATATGATGTTTACTATGAGTGAGATGGGGAGCCACTAGAGTGCTCTGAATAGAAGAGTGACAGGATGTGACTTACCTTTTAGCAGGATCTGTCTAGCTGCTGTGTTGGGAATGGGTTGCAAGAGGAGAACATAAAGAAACAGGAAGACTAGATGCAAGGCAGTTATGAGTCATAATGGTAAGAATGAGTCAACTTCTAGAAATATTTTGAAGGAAGTGAGAACAGGATTTCTTGATGGATTAGAAGGTAGTAAAAGAGAAGAATCAAGGACGACTCCAAGATTTTAGACATAAACTACTGAAAGAATGAATTGCAACTCATAGGATGTGAGGTAAGAGGAGCAGATGTGAAGGAAGAAGGATATCAGGAGCTTAGTTTCAGATGTTAAGATAGAAATTCTTATTATATATCCAAGTAGTGATGACGGATAGGAAATTGCACCCATAAATCCATAGTTCAGGGGAGAGTTCTGGGGCAGTGATATTCAGAAGACGTAGCTACAAATAGTGTGAGGTTGGGTGTGGTCACCAAGGATATGTGAGTGAGGATAAAGAAGACCAAGGGATGCACGAAGTTTACCATCAACAATAATGTGCTCCTTCCATTCACATCTCTATGTCTTCTGAGTTCTCCCTTATTTCACTTTTCTGGCCTCCTAAAATACTGCCTCACAGTGCTCAAATAAATCAAGAAAGATCTTCTCCAATCCACTCTCATATTAACTAAGATCCACACTTAACTCTTCCAATTTCTGGAATGATTTGGTTTCTCTCACTGTTCTCTTCATCCACTGACAAACAATGGGAGAACTGGTTATCAATCCATGCTATCATTCCCAGTGCAGTTCAACTAAGGCATTTGAATTCTTCCTTCTCCTGTTTCCTGACACGGAGTTCTGGGCTTCTCTTTTAGGGTCATACCACCCCTCTTAAAAAAACAAACAAACAAAAACTAACAAAACAAACAAAAACATCAAAAGGCTTGTAGGAAGGCTCTTTCTAATGGACACTAAAAACATTCCATGGCAGGGGTGCCTGGGTGGCTCAGTCAGTTAAGCCTCTGACTTAGCTCATGATCAGCTGATGACTTCGGATCAGCTCACAGTTCATGAGTTTGAACCCCATGCTGGGCCCTGTGCTGATAGCATGGAGCCTGGAGCCTGCTTTTAGTTTTGTGTCTCCCTCTTTCTGCCCCTCCCCTGCTTATGCTTGCTCACTCGCTTTCTCCCTCCCTCTCTCTCTGCCCCCCCCTCAAAAATAAATAAAAAAGAAATCCCATGGCAGCAAATGCTTTCTGACCATTCAGTCTTCTCCCTTGAATGCCACCCACAAGCAGTGCATTCACAGCATACCAATCTCTAATCAATCTTTTTATTTTTCATCTTATTGGTGACTGCCACTCATCCTTCCTCTGAACTTACCCCTCTGAACTCTGTGAATTCTATTCTCAGTGTAGTGTCTTCTCCAACTATTGGTTGCTATAGTAATCATCCATTAGCACACTGACAGAGTGTTTCTCAAGCCTGACCAAATGAGAGTCTACCTTCTGTACCAAATCCAACTATTTAAGTGGAGAATTTTTAATTCTGGTTAAAATACTTTTAAAACAGGCACATGCATAATACTTATCTCCTTAAAAAATTCTTCACAAGCATGTGAAGTTCTTATTTCAGATGCTTTGAAGCAGGTAATTTTTTTCCTTATGAAAATGATACTGAAGAAATGATGAAAGTATAGTTAAACAAGATTAAGTGACTTCTCTAAAGCCATGATTCATAGTTAGGACTCCTGCTTTAGTAACCTGTTAACAGGGTCTGCCAACCCAACTCAAGTTTCCAGGAAGGTCATAAGAATGCAAAGTTCAAATTATATATCTACTCCTATAATTTGTCCTTCCCTGCTGTCACTCTCATTATGGTTCAATTAACAGTAGAAGCTGGGAGCGACTTGATGAACATCTGTCGCGTCCACCTGGAAATAATTCAATGAGGGTGAACCATGGGAAAACATGACGTGATGTCAGCCTGTTTCTTTTTTTTTTTTTTTTTTCCATTTTGACAGTGGGTGGCAAGAGTAATTCAGATAATGAAACAAAGAAGGGTACTTCATCACCTGGAAATATTAGGTCAACTTCCAAGTGTAGCATTCCACCACATATTTGAAAGGAATATAAAGATAATAACAAAAATGGATTGGAGTCATGAAGCTACATGATCACAATGGCATCACCATTTTAGATCATATAAATAAAATATACTGTTGGCAGAAGCTGCTATCAAGCAAAGTATCACTATCTAAATAGTGTGTATGGTATAAAAGAATATATTTTTGATATACTGCTTAAGCATTTCACAGGCTGCTCAAGGATGATCTCAAAATAGACAAAAACATGAAGGACCATTAGCCTTATATTGTGTAGAATGATTGGAGAATGACAATTGCAACTTAAGAAGAGCCTGGAGTGAGCCACATCTCTGCATGTCTAAAATTCCCAAATTAGACCCAGTTATCATTGGAAAGACCTATAGATTCATTTCAAGTGATCATTATTTGTTGATTTCTCCAAACTAGATAATTTCAATCCTCAAAAGAAAAGATTCCAAAGACAGTGAAAATCTGCTACCCAAGCCTACATAACCATTTGCTTAATAATCATCACTTTAAAATTGCTTTAATTATCATATCTAAATAACAAATCTCTATTCATTTAAATCGTTAATTATTTTCCTCAAATGCTGTGCTCAATTATGTTTTTAAGACATCTGTTTGTAATGCTACTCCCATCCAGAATTAAAAGTTGAGATATTAGGCTTAAGAAAAAAGGCTACAGGAACCACAAGCATTTCAGAATAAAAAAGAAGACAGCCAGTGAACAAATACAATTGCCTTCAAGCAATACAATGGGTAGTAGACAGACGGGGGAGGCAAACCGCTATTCTCTACAGATGCTAGCACAGCAAGAAATGGGCTTAAACTGCAGGTGAGGAGACAGGATTCATTTTGAGCAGAGGAAAGATGATCTATCAATGTTCAACAATGGAGAACCATTATCATGAAGGACATGACTACATTCTTTTCCTCAAATTGTTGTAAAACTATTTGATTACTGTGTGAAATTTTGTTGGAGTTGTCTTGGGTGAATTTAGCAACCCAGAGCTGGTGGACCCTCAAATCATTCCTCCAGATATGTGATTCTGTCTCTACTTGACAATTATGCCAGAAAACTTCACATAGTCATAGAAACATTTCACAGACACTAAATAGGGTAGATCTGAGTGAAAAATTAAACAAGGGGAAAAACACAGGGTGCCTAGAATAACTTGAAAAAGAAACATCAGCTTTAACTCTTTCAGGGGTAAGGAACAGAGCAGCACAAGTTGCTATTGCTTTCAGTCACTTATTGTCCATCTAATGGAAATGGAGACATGTGGTTTGTCATGCGAGCATGGGCTGTGTGGGATCAGAGCACTTCCACTCCACAGCCTGAGCCCAGAATGGACATACCATGTCACATGGAGACTCTGACACTGGCAACTTAAGAACTTGTCATTTTGTTTGTTGTTAAACATTTAAGCTTGGTCATATAATTTCATGAGCCCACGTTTTCAAATTAGTGACAATTTTAAATCAATATAGTCAATTAAAATTTTAATTTAATGCTTATACATCAAATGATTTTTTCAGAGAAGATAAGCCACACTTCTGGTGACTGTTGAAATGAATCAGCTCAAAACAGAGTAACATCTCATCAAAAAACCAATCTATGTCTCTATTCTAATAGAATGACAATTGAGCATATTAGGAAAGTAGTACCTGAAATCTTGGGCCTGCCCTCTCTCTCCCTTCCCCCCTCCCTCCTTCCTTTCTTCCTTGTCTCTCTCCTTCCCTTCTCTGCTCCTTTCCTTTCTGTCTGTCTCTTTCACCCTCTCTGTCTCTGACTAGAAAAAAATATTAAAATTAAGAATGAAGGAAAACAAATTAACAGGAATTCTGAACATCACTCAAACACGGAGTTCATTATAATTGAGTGATCTATCTCTTCAAGAGCTAAGTAAATTGACCTAGGTTCAAGAGAGGATTTAGTACTGACATTAAAAGTCATTTTAAAGAAAATCTGGAATAGAATCATCACACTGAGTGCAATAATAAGAGCCTTTACATGAAAGGTAACAAGCAAGAGCTGGCATCAACCCATTAAAAAGGTAATCAGCCTGGGTGGCTCAGTTGGTTAAGCGTCTGACTTTGGCCCAGGTCGTAATCTCACGTTCGTGGGTTTGAGCCCCATGTCAGGCTCTGTGCTGACATCTCAGAGCCTGGAGCCTGCTTCAGATTCTGCATCTCCCTGTTTTTCTGCCCTTCCCCCTCTCATGCTCTGTCTCTCCTGTCTCAAGAATAAATAAAACATTAAAAAAATTATTTAATTGAAAAAAAGGTAATCAGGGTGTGCTTTAGAAGATCCCTCAACCTCTCCCTATATTTAAAATCTACCAGCTCCTTAAATGCCCAGATGCACATTAGTAAGGTGGGCACAGTTCATCCATTCATTTAACAAGCAGTTAAGAGTCTACATGCCAGTAACTGTGGTAAAAATAGCAGTGCCCTGCCCTCCATTGATACTAAGGAAATTAAGAAGTAAAGAAACACTTGTGCAAAATTCTTTCTCAGAGTGATAAGTGCTAGGAAGCAAACAAAACAGGGTGGCATGACAGAAAGTAATGATGGGAGTAACGACTGAGTGGCACACAGGAAAAATTTCCTTGAGAAAGTGACATTCAAACTGACATCTGAATGGTAAGAAGAAACCGTCCATGGTTCTGGGGAAGGGAAGCATAGCAGTAGGCAGAGGGAGAGTTATTGCAAGACCACAGGGAGGGGGTGAGGTTGATATATTTGAGGGTAAAAAGGTGCTCACTGAGGTTGGATGATACTGAATGAAGGAGACAGTGATGAAAGAAAAGATGAGGAAACAGGAAGCTCACAAGCGGCTTTAAAGTCCTGATAAGTAGTTTGGATTTATTCTAAGATAATAGGGAGTGAGTATAAGGTTTTAAGCACTGGGTGGGTGGGTGATATGATCTGATATATATACTGGGAAAGAGATGTTCAAATTCTACTCAAGATATACTCACTCCTCACTGTATATATATATAGGAATAAAACCCAAATAGGTTAAAAAAATACATACATAAACATACAGAAAATCAAAGAGATATTTCACTACAGATAAGCAGTAAGTAAAGCAACAGCCATAAAATGCTGATCTCCATGTTTAGAAGTAGCAGAAGTGGCAAAACTTTCATCTACTGATGCACAAAGGAAACTAAAAATGCTTTCTGTAATATAAGAGACCAAACTAAATCTAATTACTTGAAGCCGATACCTGGAACAGCATTTCCCATATTTAGAAAAGACAATAAAAACATAAAACCTTTGCTGACCATCACTTGGGCGATGGCTTATAGAAAAGGTTGGTAAGGGGAACGAAACAGATACTAGCAACCAGGAACTGAACCAAGGTAGATGGATCTCCCACATCCCCTTCCATGACTGGATCTCTCACATCCCCAATATCAGTCCAAGTCAGGAGCACAAAATGCTACCACAAAACTCTGAACAGAGATGGGTAAGTTAAGAGAGAGAAAGAGATTACTGAACCAGTTCTCATTAAAAATGACCCAGCTGCCTTTTCATACGTTCACTTCCAAATTTCCCTTGTCATTTTTTCCTTCCTTTCTCTTTCTAGGCTTGGCAAACAGAGCATCCCGGAAGCATGTGGAAGCAAGACAACAAGGAAGAGCAAGCCCGTGGTAATGTGCAGACAGAAAGTGGGGTGAAGCAGGGGAGGGCATCAACAGAAACAGGAAGCTGGTGAAAGAAGTGGTGTGAGATTGGGGTTATGAGCAAATACATTACCTGAGAGAGCAAAGAAGTAAATATATTAAAGATAACAGGAGTCATTTCTTACTATCTAAGAAGAGATGTACAAATATGGACAGAGGGAAGACAGAGAAGAATTGTCAGATATTCAACTAGAATTTAAGTAAATAAATAATTTACATAAATAAACACAAGTAAATATACATAAATATAAATATATAATTACACACATATGCATTTATTGTGTATTTGGGTTTTTTCTTTCTTAATAGCTCTGTCAACTAAGACAAAATGACATGCCTCTTAAGCAATGACATCCAGTCAGTCACCCTAAGAGCAAAGACATTCCAGTGGCCCTGAGCACACTGAGTACCCTGACCTGGCTTTGAAATACCATCCTCCAGGAAAGAGAGCTGATTACAGGAGGGGTCAGAAAAAGTACAAGATGATAAGATGAGCCTAGAACATCCATATATGCCAGAGAGTAAGGAAGTACTCAATGAACGAGGGGGATATATCAAAAGGTTATGAACAAGCTTGAAGAGCTACCATAGGCCAAATCTAGGACAATCTGAGAAAATAAATAGAGAGAGTACAGAATTACACCCTTTTGAATAAAATAGGAATCCATGAGTCCTTGCTGATATAATTTTAAAAGATTAACAAATACATAAATGGTAGATAAGAGAAAATCTTTCTCACAGCAAATGCTGCTGCACAAGTGTAAAAAGGATGATGGAACGAGACAGTCACCATTTGGCAAGCATGACAGTGATAGTTAATGCAAGCAGGAGCATCAAGGAATGCCAGGCCTGATCAGGGAAAACTGGGCATCAAATAGGAGTATCTCCCCATAAAATGCTAATCAAACACAAAAGGGTAAAGTAAGAAATCTAGCAGACACTATCTTGATCAGATAGTAAAAGCTAGTATCAGCAGTGATTTTGTGATTCAACATGATTTATTCCTGATTTCATGCACTGAGAAGAACATAGAATCATTTATTTTTCTTATTTTTTTAAATTAATGTTTTATTTTATTTTTGAGCGGGGGTGGTGATTGAGGGAGAGGCAGGAAGGGAGACACAGAATCCGAAGCATGTTCCAGGCTCTGAGCTGTCAGCACGGAGCCCTACGTGGGGCTCAAACTGACAAATGGCAAGATCATGACCTGAGCTGAAGTCGGATGCTTAACCGGCTGAACCACCCAGGTGCCTCAGAACATAAAATCATTTCTATGGTACCCTGCCAAGAATACATGGTCTGAGTCTGGTCACAGGACAACACTGGATGGATCCATGGTAAGGATTATCCTACAGAACTAAGGCCTGTATTCTGTGAGCTTCTCAAAGATATAAGAGAGAAAAAGATGGTAGAAGGGTTCCAGACTGAAGGAGAATATTAATACCTAGCAACTAAATGTAATACACAACCCTAGCTTGCATCTGGGCCACATAGGACAAAGAGATCTTGATGGGACAAATGGGAGAAATTTGAGTGAAGACAGTAAGATGAATAACAGTATTTTATCCATGCTGCCTTCCTGATTAGGAGGGATGCACACTTTTAATAAAGAGAATGCCCTTGTTTGGGTGCAGGTACACACTGGAGTATTTAGGGATGATGAGCATCATGTCAGGAAAAGACTATAGACACACACACACACACACACACACACACACACACACATATAGACACACAGAGAGTTGCGAGGGGAAAAGGGAAAAAAAAAACAAAATATTCAGAGTTAAGAAAACTGACTTAAAGAGATGCAGGAGTTGTTTCACTGTTCTTTTAACTTTTCTGTACATTTGAAACAATTTTGAAATTGTTTCAATTACTATTAACATTTTCTAACAAAATTCTCTAAAAAATTTCATGGTATGAAAGACAATCAAATACCTCAGCAAATAAAAGAATTCGCTTAAAATAAAATCAATTTTGTGTAAAATTTTAAAAATATCTAGGATGACCTTTTATTATGAAATAAAAATAACTTTTAGTAAAAATGGAAATAAACTGTGAAACAAAGTCAGGCATAAGTTACACGTTAAAAGATATTACAGGGAGGCGCCTGGGAGGCTCAGCCCGTTAAGCTTCCAACTTCGGCTCAGGTCAGATCTCACGGTTCATGGGATTGAGCCCAGCATCATGCTCTATGCTGACAGCTCAGAGCCTGGAGCCTGTTTTGGATTCTGTGTCTCCCTCTCTCTCTGCCCCACCCCCCCAACTCATGCTCTGTCTTTCTCTATCTCAAAAATAAATAAACTATTAAAAAAAAGATATTACAGGAAAGGACAAAATCAAAACCATGGAGATTACTGCCATAAAACGTTACTACAAGCTTAGCAGCTTAAAACAACACCTAACAGTCATCTAACAGTTTCTTTTGGTCAGAATTCTAGGCACAGCATGGCTCAACTGAGTTCGGGGCTCCACATGTCATAAGACTGAAATCCAGATGTCAGTGTGGCTGAGTTCCTTTCCGGAGGCTCTGGGAAAGACTCCACTCTAAGCTTATTCAGATTGTTCACAGAATTCAGTTCCTTACATTAAGACTGAAGTCCCTGTTTCCTTGCTGGTGATCAGCTCAGGGCCACTGTCCTTAGCTCCTACAAGGTCTCTCTTTATTCCATATCTATGTGCTCATGCACATCAGAACCATTCTAAAATTTGGACTCTCTGATGCCCCATCTCTTACATCTCTTATGCCTTCCTCTTCTGTCACATCATTCCATGTTAGTAATGGCTCATGTGACTGAATTGGGACCCTTGGATAACATAGGGTTGTCTCCCTATTTTAAGGGCTATACATTGATTAAATCTACAAAATTCCCTTTTGCCATAAAATATATCCTTAGGGATAAGAGTGTGAACATCTTTTAGAGGCCATTATTCTTCTATAACAGAAAAATTTTTTAAAATACAGTCACTATGTATTGCATTATTGGCCTCAATTCTTCATCTTTTCCTGGGTTTATTTCCCTAGGGTTATATCCCTATATAGATAGATCCCATCTATTCTTGGGGTTAGATGTCATCATCTTTGGAATTCCTCCCATAAAACCAGAATATATTGCCACACCCCTTGACTTTTGGCTCAGCCAATATGAATCACTACGTCCAATAGAAAGAAGTAGAAATGATACAAGATTAACCCTTAAGAAGTTTTAACTGATTCCATTTGCCATCTGATACCTCTACATTCACCATGAAAACATCTCTCTCTAGTGCCCTGGTTCAACGAAGATGAAAGACACGTTACAAAGCCACCCCAGGGGTGTCTAGGTGGCTCAGTCAGTTAAGCATCTGACTTCGGCTCAGGTTATGATCTCAGTTCGTGAGTTCAAGCCCCACATCGGGCTCTGTGCTGACAGCTCAGCACCTGGAGCCTGCTTCAGATTCTATGTCTCCCTCTCTCTCTTCCCCTCCCTCACTCATGCTCTGTCTGTCTCTCTCAATAATAAACAAACATTAAAAAAAAAAAAAGCCACCCCAGTGAAGTACAGCCAAGATAAGCTGATTTCCAGCTCACCCACAGACAGATGAGCAATAATAAGAGATAGCTGTTTTAAGTCACTGAACTGGAAGATGATTTGGAGCAACAATAGCTAACAATATGATGGAGATAAATGCTAGTCCACATATAATCAAAGAATTAAATAATCAGAAGGCATTATAAGGAATCCAGCAAAGACAAGGGGGGAAATAGCAACAAGGTGCAGATAAGAGACACAGAGGGTAGAATGAAGGGCTTTATCACATGCAACTGACAGTGGTTACTGAAAAAAGAATACAGGGAATAATGGACAGGAACGCTTAGAGAAAAGAGATGAGAATTTGACATAATTTAGAAAGTTATGAATCTTCAGATGCAAAGGATATGTTGAGTATCAAGGGAAAAATAAAAAATGAATTCATATCTGGATATATCACAAAAAAACCACAGAACATAATAGAGAAACATGACTTTGTATTTTCAGAATGAAAAGATGATCTCTAATCACACAATTATTCTGACAACAGAGTTCTCACCAGCGACAACAACAAAAAAAATTTAGCCCCATCTTTAAAGAGTTCAGGAAAAAAATAAATTTATATCTCCAATTTATAACCAGATAAATTATCACTCCTGAGTTCGGCATAGTTTAGGCATACAAATACGAGGAAATTTTAACAAAGCTTTAGAGAATACACTCAGAAAGAAAAAAAAAACTGAAAATAAAGGGCTAGGATATAAGAAGTCATAGTGGGCACAAAATCCTGATGAAAATGAATCAGTAAATTAAAATACAATAAAATATTAGCTATAACATATTTATTTTTATGCCTAAAAATAAAGCCACCTTTTATTCATTGCCAAGCAACATATGAAAAAATGTTCAACATCACTAATTAGGGAAATGAAAATTAAAACCACGTTAACAGACCAGTTTTATACTTCTCAGACTGAAAAAAATTGTAATTATCTGATGTTATAGTTTTGCAATAGAGAATTCTTACATACTGCCAGTGGTAGTGTCCATTGGTACAACCCTTTTCGAAAACAGGCATCATACAGAAAAATCGAAAAGGCAGAACGCCCTGTGTCCCTGCAATCTCACCTCTAAGTATTTTACACTGTTTGCTTTACTTTTTTCTTAGGCATGTTAGAGAACTCTTTCAAATGTACTCACAGAGAAAAGTACCCCCAAACGATCACAATATCATTATTTTAATAGCAAAATATGGAAACAACCTAAATAGCCATTCAAAAGAAAATGGATAAATCATCTTTAGTGTAGTCAGACAATGCAGCTTTATATAGCTGCAAAAAATCAATGAACTAAAATTACATTTATCAACATGGATAGATCTCAAAAAACATAAGGCTGAGTGAAAAGCAAGTTGTAGAATGATCCACAAAGTATGAAGTCATTTATGTAAAGTTTAAAAACATCACACAGTATATTTTCCTAAATGCATATATATGAGTAGTACAAAAATACATACTGGAATTACAAACATCAAATTAAAGAGGCTAGTGTTTAACTCAGCAAAGGGATGAAGAAAAATGGGTTTGAAACAAAGAATCTAAGAGTTTTCCAATGTAAAAAAAAAGTGTCATAGTATTTTAAAAAACTGAAATATATACGGAAAATTATGAAGATTTGATAAAGCTCAGTAGTATATATGCAAATGCTATATTATTTCTTTTACCTTTCTGTAGTTCTCTAATACTCTGTAACAAAAGTACCTGAACATTTTTTCTAAAGAAAGACCATTTGGCTTATTTCAGTAGAGAATGAAATGCAATCTTGGAGGGCATTTTAGTGCATTAGCCCTCCCAAGGATGGATGCGTTTGCAGAAGACAACTGCAGAGAGCAAGGCTGCATTTATAGCCATAAAACACTAATGGATAACTATCAGGCTCTCTAGTCCTGGCATAGTTTACCAGGAAGGCAGGGTGGGGACAGGACTTACCCACACTCCACAAATCTCTCTAGCAAGAAGACTTCCTGTTCTGTCCATTGTTAAGCCTGACCATGGTTAGGTGAACTCAACACAACAATGATCAACTTTAGTAACAATTAAACTAAGACCATTTATTTCAAGGCTTAGGGAAGCACTGTTGTGTCTTGAAGAGAGTACACGTTTAGGGGCTAGAAAGACTGAGGTCCAAAGGCTGCTCCCCAAATTATTTATCTAACTCCCTTCCTCTTCTTTGAACCTCTAGAATTCTCATCCTCAAAATAAGGTTAACACATTACTCCCCTTCAGGATACAGCGAGGAGTAAATAAAATCACACATACAAAATAGATAGCATCTAGTAGGCACTCAGTGTATCTTAACCTTTCTTTGACTAACATTGATGTAAACAAACCCAAAATGCTTCAGGAACCAGATATATCATCTGGGGGTTGGGAGGATGTGTTTTATAAAGAAAAAAATGCAAGTCTTTGCAACCTAGGATACAAACCACATACATTATATAATGATCTCAGTATCAATCTCCCCAGCTAGGAAACAAGAGCAAAAATATTTAACTTACAGAGTTACTGGGAGACTCAGAGAGTGGTGGGCATAAGCATGTATTCACTCAATAAACAGTAGCTGCTATTGCTATTGCTGCTGTTAATATTATTCTCTAAAAACTGAGAGAGAAAAAAGAGAAAAAGAAATTGGGAATGTGTGATCACAGAGTGAGACATTAATTATGAATTTTAAAACCACTAAAAATCTTGTTCAATCTAATGTGTCTCTGCACAAATTTTCAAGAGAATAAGAACATTTCATCCCCAACAAAACTTTGCATAACGAAAACCCCTACAGCTTTCTCAAAATGACTGGCAGACTTACTGCTTGGCAAAAAGTGAATAGAAAGATATAATAAATGCTTAGGTCTTAAGTCCTCATTGCTCTCAACAAATAAATTCAAAGGAGCATAATAATATCTAAAATTAAGATTTTAAAATAAGAAGCATTCTTGAAAAAGTTATTAGAATTTCTACTGTATACCTAATTTAGTATCTGTCTTTTTATTACACATTCTTTTGTTATTTTTCAAATCTCAAGAACCACCCAAAACTACAGATTGTATTTTTGTTCTCAAAATATGGTTTCTGGACAAGCAGCTCCTGGAAACATGTTAGAAATGCAAGTTTTAGGGCCTCACCCCCCAAATACTGAAGAAACAAGCTATCTGTGTTTCATAAGCCTTCCAGGTGATTCTAATGTGGGCTCATGCTGAGAAACACTGGGTTACATAATAGGAGATCCCCAGGCTCCAAATTTCAAGAAGAACGGCCCAATGTACTGCCCTGACCATACCTGCCAGACATAATGTTGTCCAAATAGGCACACTGGCCTCAGCATGGATTAGAAGACCTCTAAGGGCACTTACATCTTTGATGCTATAAATAATGGAGTCTGTACTCAAAAAAAGTTCTTCAGATCACAGACAAGGAGGTTATACATGATAACCCTTCCGGGCCAAATTCTCATGAAAGAAACCCAGAATGTCATGAGAATGTTCAGATGCACATCATAATCTTGGCAAATATTTTCCCGTAAGAACTAATGAATAAGACCAAGTTGGGCTGCATGGTTTTAGAATTCCAAATGTTTACTTCTGATGTATTCATTCAAACTAAATAAAAGCCTAAAGCAGAAAAGATCCTGCCAGGGTCTAAGGTAAAAATCAAAGACCTGTTCAAGAATCTCAAAAGCCAATGATCTGCTTATATCCTCTCTGATATGGTTTTGACAGGTGAGACTTCGGTAGACACCCTCATGTGGACAATGACAAAAATTCCTGATTAAGCTCAAGGATTCTGTGCTCCTATTGAGAATCAACTGACAATCATATCCATGTATCTCATATTCAGGTTTACTACAGAGAAATCTCTTAAAGGAACATGAATATACTATATATGAAAACCTGCATATTTTACCATTTCAAAGTTAATGTTAACTACAAACATACATTCAACTGTCTCTAAACTGGCCACTAAAGACTCTGAAAGGCATGGTGCTCCTCTCAGGAATATGCATTCCCTTTGCTCCAAGAGAATGAAACATCTCCAAAGTCCCCCAGATATTCTTCTCCCTTTCAGCTTATTGTCTGTATCCATTAAAATGAGGCTTCCAGAATTCCAAAGTTTACCTTCTAGACAGTTCTAGATGGAACTAAAGTCAAGCAAGCCTCAATGCATACTCATATTACTCATGGAAGGCCCACTTTCAGATTCCACTGGCCAAATTTGACTTTCATCCTGTGACTATTCTTGTTTCTCCATGACTTTATTAGCCTGTTGTCACACTGGCCAGCAGCAGAGTCCTTTTCTAAATAGGGCAGCAGGCTTCCTTGCCAGAAGGCTGATTCCAAATCAAAGTAATTCCATTTATTTCCATCCAAACTAACATGTGTTCACAATACATCTTCATTCCCACCTTTAATTCAGCAATAAAAGTCTTTCTTGTGGTGTGTGTGAGGAGGGGAAGAGTGCTATAGGAAAACCGTCATAAATGAAAGCTTTTCACAGGTGTCTCCTGTGACCAGAGTTAAACTTTGCATAAACTCTAAGTAAGCTATCTGGTTATATATATATCCAGCAGGACGTATAGAAATTGGAATCTCAACTTTTTACCATTATTTTCATTATTGATATTTATTGTCCATCAATAGAGTCCTAGGAAAGAGAGTTGCTGGTAAATTCTAATGCTGTCCTAAAGTTAATACGAGAATCTGTGTATCAGTAACCCCACACTGTGCTTTAGCATGTGATTTTCTTCTCCATATACCAAGCTCTGATCATATTCTTGCTGAATTCTACATCATATGAATAAAAAAGTTATATCCCAGTAGGGCAATTTTCAATGTATAATTATGATGATGTCTTTGTTTCTTGTACTCTGTATGAATTACTGAGTAAGGTTAAAATGGAATCATGAAGTGCTTTTTAATAAAACAAGGGTATTTATAAACTATTTTCATGTTGATTATTTAGCATCAGCTTCATAAGTAAAGAAAAATCAGGCAGGTACTGGGGTGTTACTCCTGCTACTTGTAATATATAAATGTCATTATCAAATTACTGCAGCAGAAAATGTATTCATTTCTTTAATGAGCAACATGATTGCACTTCCTGGTTATGGCTCCTTTCCTACATGACATTACGCATAAAAGAATCCTAAGTGTGGCTTTCAGACATTTGTCTCAGTACCTGGTATCTCCTTTGTCACTATATTTAGATTGCTATTAGAAGAGGCAATGGCTTGGGGTGTTCACTCTCTCAAGCCCAAATCACTCTCAATGTGCATACTCATGGCAAGGAAGGCCTCATTTTATCAGAAACACTCTATACTCTTGATTTGACCCCTGGTGATAAGCATCCATCATTAGTAAAAAGAGAAAATCTCAAACTGGTCTCAGGAATCTACTGAGTATTACCAGGCCCAATATAAAGGGCAGTGATAGGAAGAAGTTTGACTACCTCCTGCACGCACCACAGTTCCCTCACCAGGCTACCCACACCACAGCCAGTATCAGGGATGGTCCATATACTCTTTTTGTGTATACAACATATTGTAGGATTGTCTAAAATCCCAAGAAATCAGTAGGAACTTTCAATTTAAGCTCCCAAATGTTCAGAATAATTTCTGATGACCCCTATCTCTTCCTCACCATAGCCACAAGATAATATTTGCATGTTTAGGATAGTTATCTTCAGAAGCATGATAAATTCATGCTTGAAGACTACCTACTGCTCTGGAAGAAACACAAAAGCACATCTTGCTTTTGTGTAAGTACACTATACATCTCCTTTCCTAAACCAAAGTTTATAATAGGTTAGCACATCATTCCATTATGTAATAGCTTATAATAGTGCCTTTCTGATTTTCTTCCTTTCTAATATGAAATCCCAGAAAATAAAAAGATCTGTATCTAAACAATGACTTTTCTACCTGGCTCAATTATGCTTTTGTGATTAAAGGTTTTCATGGGGCAGAAACCAAAATGAACAAGTATACAAAATCTTGTTTAAAAAGCCTATTTAAAATCTGCACATCTCTTCCTGCCACACTGTGAAGTATGTTTCCCCAGATGCTGCAAAGTTTAAAAAAAGAACCTCTTGCTCTTATCATGGCTTCTAGTCCTTCCCTAGAGCAGAATTTAGGACATGGCCTTGGTCCTAAATTATTGCACTACCTCTCTAACTAAACATAATAATTCCCACTGTTACACCTTCCACTGAGCTCTTCATGTCTTCCAGAAACCTCCTTTCCTTGCTACTCACCTATTTAAATCTCTTAACCCTTTTACCTTCTCCAAAATGGTATGCCCAAGTTCTCCAGTGTGTAAGGAACTCTCCCTTTTCTGGTGATTCTCTGATCTGTATGATCTTGTTTCCCCCTCTTGCATCTAAAACTTATTCTTTTCTCCCTCTGGCCTGGATCGCATCTGAAAGTTTGAGTTGATAAGTACATCCATGTTCAAGGTCAAGTGATCTAAAAGCAGATACTGAAATAGAGTTGAGCTACAAAAAATGTACTAGATATCAACACCT
This sequence comes from Hyaena hyaena, assembly GCF_003009895.1. Lineage (NCBI taxonomy): Eukaryota > Metazoa > Chordata > Mammalia > Carnivora > Hyaenidae > Hyaena > Hyaena hyaena. Next base: position 139,226 of record NW_024082042.1, on the reverse strand, counting down.
GTGAAAGAAAGAAAAAAGAAGTGGTCAAACTGAAATTCATGCTTGACAAAGACCTGGCCACCCACCTTGGAGCCTTAGAAAGAACACCATTGGTAGAGGTGTACCACCTGGAGACCTGACAACCAGCCCACCATAGGCTCATTTTCCTAGCTCAAGCACCAAATGACTTCAGGCAGGCAGGCTCTTTGTAGCTAAGTGCAACTACACTTCCTGCAGCTGGTTGTTGCCCAATAGAGGGCTCACCTCCATGTCTGCAGTCACCTGTTCAAGCTCAGATGCAATCCTGACCTTTCTCCTATGAACTATCTTCTACAAGTGCCCAGTTCCCTTACTAGGTTACAATAGGTAGCATGTGGAGAGCAGCAGAAAAGGGGAAGCCAGTGTATTTCTATCTCTGCCTCGCTGATGGGTGGGTTTTCCTCCCTGATTCCAGCTCCTGCCTGAAAATCCTGCCTTCTGTAGCAACCAACAGGCAGGCCAGCCACAACTGCAGTCTCCACCAAGTACCCCTAGCTCCTGGGCTTTGGCCATACCTCTACATCCTCTTATTTCTCCAGACTTAGGAAAGGTAGTAGCTTCCAGCTGCCTCCTTATAGCTACCACATAGCCCGATGTTTGGCTTCTCAGCTCTTCCATCACCTATGTTACCAAATCCCTATGTTAAACTCTGTGCTTAAAATATCGAGAATAATTTTTGTTTGCATGACTGAGCCTTATCTAATACAATTTTCTCAGAAACAAAACCATATTCAGAAGCTCAACATCTATAAAAGATTAAAGTCATGGAGCTCTGGCCAAAAGGGGAGCACTGTGCTCTCTGTCCCAGAAAAACCTCTGAGCTCTCATAACACAGTTGGTAACTCACATGGAGGATCCTCAATTACTACTTTACACATTGCCCCCACAGCTGGGGACAGTACATGGCTGTTAGGTCACAGAATCCTGCAACCTGGAGTAAATCCCCAGAACTCAAAGGTCACTGAGTGCTCCTAGGAGAGCAAGGAGTGCTCTAGCACCCAACTATACGATAATACCCACATAGATCGCCACCTCAGAACTGTCAGTTGCCTTGTTTAGAAACCTCTTCACCCACCCAGTACAGAGAAACAATCTAACACATGTGCCTTTTATCTGCAACCAGGTGGTAAGTTACTGAACATAGGTCATGTTTAGATAACGATAATAATAGGTGCAATGCCTCCATTATGGCATTGTGTCTGCCATTGGCTCTTCATACATCTGTCTCGTCCATTGGAGTATGGCAATAATTCTGTCTTATTTATCAAAGCCTGCTCATAAGAAAGTGCATGGAATATAGTCAATTCTCATTAATTTTCTTTGAATGCTTAAAAATTATTTTTTTCCATTTTTATGGTTTTACCTATGCATGTGGGATGGTTATGATGCAGGAGAAGAGGACAATGGGACATTCATAAATCTGATTTCATTATGAGGGATAAGCATACAAATATAAGTATGATCATAGAGAACTTTAGATGAAGCTAGGATTCCTCTTGGGAAATGTAAGAAATGCAGTCTTTAAACAGATATGCTAAAATTCTAACATTCCCCCCAACAGGCATCAATAACTATAACAATGGGACATTGCCTTACTTCCAATAAATGATTACCCTTGGCAATAGAAGTATAAACAGTGCTTTTAAATATGTGAAGTTAAATGAAAGAAAAGAATGCCATGTCTTAGTAGGAAGCAAAAGAAAAAGCAAAAAGAAAGAAACCTCTTGGTATGAGTGAACAGTTACTTTTTCAGCCTCAAAATTATAACAACATTTGGTTTTGAAAAAGGAGACCTTGCCAATAAGTACCTGACTGGACTCCATTATTCAGGAAGAAAAATAAAAAACTTACTGAACAATCCCTGTACATGAAAGGCTGTGCTTGATGCTTACACATATATTTTCTTGTTCCATCCCTAAAATAAGTCTGTAAAATACATTATTGCTCAACTTCATGGAGAAAGAAACAGACACCTGTCAAGATTAAATTACTTGTCCGAAGTCAAGTAGTAAAGTGATAGGGTGGGGTGCTTTGGCTTTAAGCCAATCTGGTGTAAAATCCCCATATTTCTTACCCACAGTATTCTGTGATTTCGGTGAAAGTATTGCTCCCATAGTGAAAACATTTTGTTTATTATTTTTGGAAATGCTTTCCCATAGAGAAGAGAAATTTACTTTGCACACCACTTTCAAATGTCATTTTTAGGAACACAGCTCAGTTTTTGTTCTCCTAATAATCCTAAGATAGAAACTGGGGGTTTCATTTATGGCATTTTCCCATGAAATCACCTCAATAAATATTTTTTTCTAATTATTGCTTTCTTGGTAAGATAATATCTGTTAACCGCATGCCTATTTGTGAACTGATATTCATCCACTTATTAGAATTAACCTATCTTTGACCCTCATAATGGGACCAGATTGATGTACTTGAAATTAATGAGTCAATTATTTTTGGACAAGGTACAAGGAACACAGACTGTTTCACGCGGTTGGTACCTCGTGGTGTTCTTCAGTTTCTGTGTAGCTTTTGACATCCATAAAATAACCTGGTACAGTTTTTTTTCTCCAACTTAACAATGATGAATACTGATATTTTCCCAAGAACACAGAAATCATTTGGATGAAAAAGTAAGCGATAATGCAAGAGTGCAAGCTATTCTTTAAAAACAATTGTCTTTAAATCCTTTTATTTGACAAATTCATGCTTCCACAGACTTAGCTGCCTCAGAGTGTCATTTTTATAGTTCAATTAGCCTGCTAGGAGGACTTAGGTCCCATCATTAGTGAAACAGGAGACACTGACAAATTCACAACGGACTAACACGGGAAAAATCTAGAAATCTCCAGAATCGTTGAGAAGAACTTTGTCATGATAGTATGAGATTCCATATAAATCTAGTTACATGAACTAATCTTTTCATTTCTTCAGACAAAATCTAAATATATATATTTGTAGAAGGTCAGGGTCCATACAGTTGTAAGAGTGAAGAAAGTTTTGGTATTTTTCTTGAACATATTTTCTCCAGTTTTATGGCTCACCTACTACCTGCCCAGTGATGATTTCCAAATATGTTTCTCTGACTGACTTCTAGTCTAAAATCCATACTCAAATATTCAACCACCTACAAGATATCTTAGCTGTGTAAACTATAGACATCTCAAACTCATCTCCTCCTGTGAAAACTCACCCAGAACAATAAAGCCAAGAATTGGCTTTTTGTGTGGCAAGACCCTGAATGACTCTTTCCTGTTCTTGCTTTTAGTATGTTCTCACTTATGTAATGAATGTTCATTGCCTTTAAAGGGGAATGATAGCAAACATTAAATATATAAATTTAAAATATTTTTAGACAAATTATGGAGTCAGTCAGATTGGGTTCAAATCCTGGCTCTGACTTCTAATTTTGTGACTCTGGCCAAGGCATCTAATCTCTCTGGAGTTCATAAAGTGAGGAACAGTATTGATCCTTCTCTCTTAGGGCTGTTGGAAGAATTAATTAAGAGTACAGATGCAAAAGGCATGACACATAGTACATGCTCAATAAATGCCAGCTGCACTGATAACAACATAGGAAGCTCTTTTCGCTACTTTCGTCTTCTACAGTAACACAACCTACTAGCAATCAAACAACCCCAAATCTCTGGATTCATTCCATATTTTCCCTCTTTTTTTCCACAGCTCTAATCTCCTGTATGGCCACTTACCACATACCTATGACTCTCTGCTTTTCCCTTTTCCTCTATCATCTTTTGCCCTTTCCTATCTGGTTTCCCAGTGGACTTATTCCCTTACAGTTGATTCTCCACCCAATACTCAGAGAAGGTTCCCTGGGACACAAGTCAGATCATACCCTTCCTGAGTTTAAAAGCAATACCCTACCCCAACACCATTTTTAGGGTAAAGTTCAAATTCTCTTGTAAGATATCCAAGGCCTTTGGTGATCTGACCCTGTTGACTGACAACATCATTTCTTGCCAATCCCTCAAAATTCCTATGTTCTCAACCAAAATAAATTTATTTAGAGTCCCTGGAACTCTAAACTCAGCATGTTTGTCACAATGCCTTTGTTTGCATAACTCTCCTGACTACCTGACAAGCTGTTCTTCAACCTCCAGCTCAGGGGTAACCTCCTCAGACAGCCTTCCCTAACCTGACCTGCAACTACCCAACAGAACTGGCAATTCCTTGTTCTGTCCTCTGTATGGCTTCTCATTCATATTTCTACAGTGTGTACTATCAATTTGCCTTGTACTTATTCTTTTATCTGCCTATTTCCCTTACTAACCTGCGTTCTCCTTAAAGCCAAAACTTGGGGGTGCCTCAGTAGCTCAGTTGGTTAAGCGTCCGACTTCAGCTCAGGTTGTCATCTTGTGGTTCACGAGTTCAAGCCCCACATCAGGCTCTGTGCTGAAAGCTAAGCACCTGGAGCCTGCTTCAGATTCTATGTCTCCCTCTCTCTCTGATCCTCCTCCATTCATGCTCTCTCTGTCTCTCAAAAATAAATAAAAACATTTAAATTTTTTTAAAAAGCTAAAACCCATGTCTTTGCAATTTATATCCCCTGAGACCATAATACAATATCAGGTACACAGCACTCCATAAATGCTTATTAAACACATGTTCTTGAAATAAGGCATGCATATAAGAGATGTCATTTTAAATCTCATTGACTCTAGTCAGGTAGATGCATTTGTCCAGATCTGCTTGATTTATTTGATGGATATCATGAAATTAGCAGGACCATGAGAGACAAGTGAGATCTAGACACTCATCAAGCCCCGCAGAATAAAGAGAAAATGGGGATTACAAAGCACTTTAATGAAATGATATTATCAAGACATTAAGGAGAAGCATTGATCATTTCTTTGAAAGTCTTTTCCCTCTATACTTTCCAGTTTGAAGGTCAAGTATCTCCTGAGAAGAGGAAGGAGGACTCTGCCTAGAGGAAGAAAGTCAATGCTAGACACTAAGTCTCAAGCTTAAATTAATGAGTCCATAGTGAGACAATAATTCCAAAGGTCAAGGTTTATAGCAAAATTAAAAGTTTGAGTTTTCCTTATTATTATCATTATAAATTTTCCATTTGTATACCAAAAGCAAACATGTTGAATTCAAATCATGGAGTTTTACTATAAGCCATGGGGATTAGTGGTGGAAGAGATGATACAGGAAGCTCCCACCTGACAGGAAACAGAAGGATATTTTTCCTCTGATTCTCATTACCAGGGACTAGCGAAAGAGAGAGAAGAAAAAGCAAGAAGTAGAAGGAGCATCCTCCCAGCTACAAATAAACCTTAGGGAGTGGAGAAGAGGGAGGTGTGATAGAAACGTTCAAGTTTATGAGGAAGCTCCCCTGCAAGTGCTGCTTGGTCTTTGTGCCCAAGAGCATCGTGTAGGACATCTCCAAGCTCCTCTGTCAGCTCCTGTGTTCAATATGGCATGAGAGTGACATGACAGTATCCCAAAAGTAGTGTAGAAATAGATGGCAAAGGTTTCTAGGGCCAAAGTTCTCTCTTGCAGGATTCTGGGAGTCCAGCATGGTGAATGAGATCCTGATATTCTTCCCACGACCCAGGCTCTGCAGGTGCCAAGAACCTGAAGAAACATGTACTACAGGACAAGGCTGGTGGAGACACCATGAAGGAAACTGAGATTTTATAATAAAAAAAAAAAAAATTCATCAGTGAATACTGGTAGAGTACCTACAAAATTCAGGTCAGGTTGGTCTTACCTTGCAGGCATAATGCCAGAGGCCCAGGACCTGAACAAAATGGCTACAGCCCACCCCCCAGACTCTGACAACTGCCCAGAAGTCAGTGTGCCAGGCTCACAATCCTCTCCTGACACATAGACCCAATCTTGGGAAGGAAATCAGGAAAAAGGGAGAAACTCAGGAAAGCTGGGTATTTAACCACAAAAAATAACTTTAATGACTAAAATATGAGCCCTACTTTTTTTCTTTTTTTCAATGAGAAGAACCTAGTATACCTTTAATTAGCAAGTTTATGTTTCTCTAAACCCAGATACTTGATGAAGGGAGGCTAACAAGCTAAATAAGATCAGTTATAGAAAATGCACAAATTAAATTTATTACAAGTTTCATATGTATTAGTTTAAATATCAACTCTACTGTATATGTAAGTGATAAAAGGGGAATTGTCCGCCCTTCTGTCTGAGCCCAAACTTCTCATTTATGAATGGTCAAACAACCTGCCTTTCCTTCTTCCCTCTCCCAAGAAAGCAGATCCTAAGTAAAACCAGAATCATATCTAGGTTATCAAACAAAAAAAGATCGAAAATTTGATTATTTGATCAGCAGAAATTTGTTTATACATTCTTTAGCACCAAAGGTCATAAGAAGAGGTACCACAGTGAGCATTAACTCTATACTAGAAGCTGTACATACAGTAAAACAAACATATGAATGTGGTGTCACTACCCTGAGTTTATAAATGAGACATGAGGTCAAGGGAAGTGAATCAAACTGTCCAAAAATCATAAAGTCAGTAATTAGACCACATTAAACTCACAGCTGTTTTCTTTCCAAGTCTTTAGCCTGGACCCATTATGTTCTTTCAACTGCCTCTTAAATACCTTGCAGACCATGGTAAGGATGTGAGATTTCATTCCCAGGTAGGACAAAGAGTCTTCCTTTAGAAGACAGGGAGTGATAGGATCCGTTTTATATTCTTTATGATACCCTCTGAATACAGAAGGTGGAATAGTGACCACCATTGCCTTAAGAGGGAACAGAGATCTTTTGAAAAGATCAAGCCAGTCCAATGTAGGAAGATAACAGTTGAACTGCTGTGATTTACTTTGGAATATATGTGTTATCTCTTAAAAGCACAGCTTCAGGGCTTGCTAATGGACTGAATGTGAAATGGATGAGAAAGAGAAAGTTCAAGGCTAATCCCTAGGTTTTTCCACCTGGGCAACTGGGTAAATGGTAATGTCATTTATTGAGGTGGGGAAGACAGGAGGGGAGCCAGATGGAGAGGTGTGTATGTGGTGTGTATGTGTGTGTGTGTGTGTGTGTGTGTGAACATGCACACATGTGCGGTAGGAATCAGTATTTAGCATTTCAGGCACACTAAGTTTGAGATGACTTTAGATATACAAGGAGAGGTCTACAGTAGAAAATGAACATGAAAGTCTGAAACTTGGGAATTTCTGGGGCTGGAAGTAAAAATATGGATATCTTCAGCATATAGATGGCATTTAGTGCCATGGAATTGGATAAAATCACCTAAGGAGTTACTGTAGTTAGATAAAGAAGTACTCTAATAACTGAGTACTCTAATAACTGAGCACCCAACACTCAGAGGCCGACAAAGGAAGGAGATCTAGGAAAAGTGATGGAAAAGAACAGTAATCAAAGTACTAAAGTCTCTTGGAGGATGTTAGCTTGTAAGTTGATTTAACCAATTGTTATAACATATATAAAACATAAATGCACATAAACTAATGAATCTCCTCCCTACTAACCACAGAACTAGACAATATGAGGTTAAAATATTGTGCATGCACACATGCATGCACGTGCACACACACACGCACACATACACTCACACACACCTCCTGACAATAAAGACAGAGAAGGGCTTCTCAATTCTCTCAGTTCAGGAAAAGTTGAGTTAGTACCAACTCAAAAAAGGAGACCAAATTAACACCTTTGCCCAATATGTAGCTAGATCTCAGCATCAGTTAAGTTTTCATTTGTGATTACACCCACAGGGTATTTGTATAGCAGCATACATACATATTTTTGAATAGATATGTTTTAAATAATGTAATAACATTTCCCAAATGGCCTACCCTGTTTTGACTAGCAGTTTCTTAAGCTCTGAAATTAACTTCAAATTCTTTAATTTCATATTTGAAAACATACACCAGCTGAATGTTCTTCCCACATGCAATGATCTTTTTAATAATGCAGTCTGCTGTTTTCTGAAACAAAGATTAAAGAGTACAGTCAGAAACTTCCTAAATATCTTTGATGAGATTAGTTTAATTTCTTCCCTGAAAGCAAAGATAAACAAACATTAATTCTCATTTTCTCTGTCCTTTTGCATCTCAAACTTCTATGTTCTATTATCAATATTAAGGATAGATCCAAGCCTTTATCTAACATCCCAAATATGTGCCAGCTTCTCTTCTCAGAGTGTGAAATATTCAAAAACTATAGCATGCTTTTCCGAATGGAAAAATGACTTTCATTTCTCCATTGTCTGTAGGGAAACTAAAAGTCTAAGAGATAATATTTTACATATTCTTGATGCCTAAGCATGAAAATGCTAAATGAAATTATTGATAATAGAGTTAACTCCACAAGAAAACCAAATATATAATTCTAACAGTTATGCATAGAGTGAAGAGGAAGAAGGTACATAAACCAACTTGCCAAAGGGCCTAATCTACTACTGACATCAGTGAAGGGACAGATGTTAGAGCCACAGTCTTCTCTCAGCAGAAAAACTTAATGAATTCACATTCCACATCATGCTAATTCACATCATTGATATTCCTAATTTAAAAGTTACTCGACGGGGGAGAAAAACCTCCGTTGGAAAGACCGTACTTGCCAAATACCTGCACACCAGGTCCCCTCGCGCCAACTGGTCCTGGAGGGGGCTGAGCAAACAAACTGCTTCTTTGTGCTGCTCCTGGAGGCTAGACTTCTGAGTGGTGGCGCGCCTGCCGCCATTGTAGCTCCCGGGCGGCTGGGGCCCCTGGAAGAGACGCGCAGACACCGGGCGTCCGCGCCCCTGGCTGGCTGGGACTCCAGAGGGAAGGCAAGGAACTAAAAACTGGGAAATTAGCCTGTGAGTTCGTGTTTCGGGTGACGAGCCATAGAGGGACCCGGTTTTCCTCAC
>NW_024082042.1:122264-124915 GCF_003009895.1 Hyaena hyaena | reverse complement strand
AAAAAAAAAAAAAAAAAAAAAAAAAAAAAAAAAAAAAATAAAAGTTACTCAACAGTCAATAATATCTCCTATGAGACAAGCTAGCATTGATAATCCTATTTCAATAACTTAAAAAATATATGGTTTAGCAGTCTCCAGAGAATTATTCCTAGGCTCAAATAACCAGCTCAAAATGTTACCCTGCTCCCTTCTCATTCCATGAATGATGTAGGAACAAAGAATATGGCATCCCTTTTTCACATTTACATGTTTTTCTTTCATTGTGCTTTGTTTCATAACCTGGAAATATCTCCTAAACTTTACAGGTACCTTATTTGAAATATTGTACAGCCTTGGCTACAGCTCCACCATTCAAAAGTATGTGGCTTCCACCAAGTCAGGTAATCTCTGTAAAATATATATAGTAGCATCTTCTCATTGATTTTATGAGGATAAAATGAGGCAGTGGGTGCATCTGAATATTTATTTATATCTAACCTTGTTTCATTAATGATGTATGACATTTTACTGCTACACAAAATACAGAAGGTAATATAATTTGTCAGAAGCCACCAAGTTAGTCTTCTTTTAAAAAATCCTGGAGTCAAAGCATTTCTGCAATCTCTAAAAGGTATTTGTGTCTACACGCACAGCTTACAAACCTATAATCCCCTATAAACACCTCTAGCATAAAACTCTGTGACCACCACAAATATTTCACACAATCAACCTAAATGCTTTCCTTTGTGAAATAATGCTAGCAACAAGACAAAAAAGCAAAAACAAACATTATTCCATTCACTTTTGCCTAGATATATTGTATTTTTTAAATCATGACATCTACCACTTGGAAGACTACATTACTGATTTTAAATTAGAACAAAGTCTGTGAAAGAATATTCAAAAACCAGTTATCAGATTAGCAAGAGCAGGAAAGAACCATGGCCCCTGGGTTACATATCTTTGCATGTTATGGCAGAAAGACTGCAGAAGAACCACATGTGATATTCAAAAGAAAAAAAAAAAAAGCCATCAACAGAACGGATTCTGGGTATGAACTGCGTCCTTGGTGGCTAGATACTAACACTTAGATCTTGGATTATAAGACATTTCAACAGGTAGGGGCGGTGACTTTTACCAAACAACAGGAAACTCTTTCAATATTTTGACAATGTGGACATACTGCTATATGTATTACCTACATATTAGTCATGGGAAGAAAGAGCTCTGATATGAGTTCTGGTTACACTTTTGAGCTCCAAAATTCCAGGAATAAATCTCAAAAAGATCTATAGGAATTTGGAGGCTATGCCACACATTTAAGACAAGGAATTAAAAGTATAATGATTATTTTATTGTTTTTATTTTAGTGAATTTTATAACTTTTTAGGACTTAAAACTTGTCTCAACAAACTTTCCTTTTATCTCAAACCCCTTTCATTTCCTTGCCCACATCAAAGGCTGAACAAGTGTACCTATAACGCATGAAAAGAAAAAAGCCCTTAATGACAGCCTAGGTTGTTACACTTTACCTCTAGCAATTTGCCTGAGTGAAAAACATTCCCTTCTATGAACAAGGTTCTAAATCAGCAATTATTAGAAATATGACTTTGAATAAACAAAAGTAAAATCACAAAGTAGGATATTTCTGAAAATTATCATTACAAAGTCCTTTAAATTATGAGGCCCACATTTGACACTTCATAGTTATCCAGCCAAGATTAGCTCTAAAAATTGTCTTAAATCTAAGAGGAAAAAGAGTCATTTAAAGCACCAAACAGCTAACTGTAAAAAAAAAAAAAAAAAAGGAAGCTCGAAAATAATCAAGATCTATGCACCTAATTGCCCTGTGCTTTTTTTTTTTTTACAAATAGTTTATTATCAAATTAGTTTCCACATAACACTCAGTGCTCATCCCCACAAGTGTCCTCCTCCATGCCCATCCCTCCTCCCCCCCACATCCATCAGTCCTCAGTTTTTGTCAGCATTCAAGAGTCTCTCATGGTTTGCTTCTCTCCCTTTCCCCCACCATTTCCCCCCTTCTGCTCACCCTTGTTCCTCCGTCAAGTTCCTCCTAATCCTCCTATACGTGCAAACATATGATATTTGTCCTTCTCTGCCTGACTTATTTCGCTCAGCATAACACCCTCAAGGTCCATCCATGTTGCTACACATGGCCAGATGTCATTCTTTCTTATTGCCATGTAGTATTCCATGGTATAGACAAACCACATCTTCTTGACCCATTCATCTGTTGATGGACACTTAGGCTCTTTCCGTGTTTTAGCTATTGTGGAGAGTGCTGCTATGAACATTGTGGTATGTGTGCTCCTATGCATCAGCATTTCTGTATCCCTTGGGTAAATTCCTAGCAGCGCTATTGCTGGGTCATAGGGGAGTTCTATTGTTAGTTTCCTGAGGAACCTCCACACTGTTTTCCAGAGGGGCTGTACCCGTTTACATTCCCACCAACAGTGTAGGAAGGTGCCCGTTTTTCCACATCCTCGCCAGCATCTAGAGTTCTCTGATGTGCTCATTTTAGCCACTCTGACTGGCGTGAGGTGGTATCTCAGTGTGGTTTTGATTTGTAGTTCCCTGATGAGGAGGGATGCTGAGCATCGTTTCATGTGTCTGTTGGCCATCTGGATGTCCTCTCTGGAGAAGTGTGTGTT